>NC_069503.1:438275455-438500455 GCF_027579735.1 Bombina bombina
AGAGTGTTTCATATGTAGAGAGAAACGATATTTCAGTACAAAAGGTGTTAATCCTTAGTATTTAATAGCGACGATTTCCCCATTCATCTTCACACACTCACACACGCAATAAAATAAATATATACAAAGTCCAGTGATGCCGTATTAGAGTTCACTTGAGTGGTACTAATAGCTTAGGTAGATCGGTAACGAATCACAGATATAAAGGTATCTCAGTCTTAAAGGTAAATTGGTTGCACAGTTCAAATAATTGCTAAGGATTATACAGAGTGCAATTTACCTTACTCGTGATTGTATAGCGTTGTTTCGGCTGGTTCAGAGCAGAGCGTCTTACCTGCGACAGGCTGAATTGGAGAGTGAAGCCGAGAGGGGTGTGAGCGTGACTTACTTCCGGTATTCGCTGCTCCGTTCAATGCATCAGCTGTTTGTGCGGCATGAAGGCAGACCTGCAAGGATTTTAGTTGAATCCGGGAGAAAAGGTAAATACTTGATTTAGTAGATTCAGGCTCTACTAGGGATAGCTGTTGATCACTATAACTTTTCCAAGAAGGACCTGTAAGGAAAACTTAAATTAATTTACTTAAGCTCAGGATCGAGTAGTCTGAGTGACAAACCACTTCAATTAACAGGCAGTTTGTATGTGCTGAGAAGTGCTTTAAATAGGGAGAGGAAGTTGAAGGGAGGAGTATACTTAAAGGAATATTACAATTAGACATGTCTGTAAAAGTAAAAGAAAGCGGAAACCAATTTGGTTTTCCAAAGAAGTAGCACATGCTGTAAAGACAAAAAAGATAGCTTATAAAAATTACAGACACACACAAGCAGATGATGATATGAAAATATGGAGACTCCAACAAAAAAAAGACTAAGCAGTTAATTAGGAAGGTTAAAGCTCATGCAGAAGAGAAGATAGCACAGTCAGTAAAACATGGGGACAAAACATTCTTTAGATATATCAGTGAAAGAAGAAAAAATAAGGTAGGAATAGTAAAATTGAAATCAGTTGATGGTAGAATAATAGAAGGAGATAAGCAGATTGCAGACTGTCTCAATGATTACTTCTGTTCTGTTTTCACTAAAGATTGTGAAGATACACTGTCTACATTAAGGGATGCTACGCAAAATAGAAACAAGCTTAACAGTAATCTTTTTACAGAGGATGAGGTTTTGTTAGCATTATCAAAAATAAATGTTACAAAGGCAGTGGGTCCTGATAATATTCATCCAAGGGTTTTAAAAGAACTTCGATCAGTGCTAACTGTCCCATTAACTGATCTGTTTAATCAGTCACTATTAACAGGAGCTGTCCCAGATGATTGGAGAATAGCAAATGTAATACCCCTTCATAAAAAGGGCAGTAGAGAAGAATCTGGCAACTACAGGCCAGTTAGTTTAACTTCAGTAGTAGGGAAATTAATGGAAAGCCTCTTAAAAGAAAGAATTATGACTTACATAAAGACAAACAATTTAGAGGACCAAAATCAGCATGGTTTTACTTCAGGGAGATCATGTCAGACTAATCTAATTGACTTCTTTGATTATGTAACAAAAGTATTAGACAAGGGAGGAGCAGTTGATGTAGCATATCTAGATTTCAGCAAAGCATTTGACACCGTCCCACACAATAAACTTATTCACAAACTATATCTCCTTGGTCTAGATTCAAAAATTGTGAACTGGATGGAATGCTGGCTTAAGGACAGAAAACAAAGTGTCTTAGTAAATGGAGTTCATTCAGCAGAGGGGGCTGTTACTAGTGGTGTTCCTCAGGGGTCAGTTCTGGGGCCTGTTTTGTTTAACATATTTATCTGCGATATCAGCAAAGGGCTACAGGGGAAAGTATGTCTCTTTGCAGATGATACAAAAATTTGCAACAGAGTGGATGTTCCAGGGGGGGTAGACAAAATGAGAAGTGATATACAACAATTGGAGGATTGGACAAACGACTGGGATCTAAAGTTTAACACAGCAAAGTGTAAAATAATGCATTTAGGGAAGAAAAATCCAAATGTTAATTACAGACTCAATGACACTTTACTGACTGTTACAGACGAGGAACAGGACTTGGGAATTATTATTTCAGATGATTTAAAACTTAGTAAACAATGTAGTAATGCAGCGAGTAAGGCTAGCAGAATGCTTGGATGTATTGGTAGAGGTATTTGCAGCAGAAATAGTAAGGTTCTTATGCCACTTTATAGATCATTAGTTAGGCCTCATCTTGAGTATTGTGTGCAGTTCTGGAGACCATATCTTCAGAAGGATATTAACAAACTTGAATCTGTGCAAAGGAGGGCTACCAAAATGGTACATGGTCTAAAAAATAAAACTTACCAGGATAGGCTCAATGACCTAAATATGTATAGCTTAGAGGAGAGAAGGGAAAGGTGATATGATAGCAACTTTCAAGTACATTAAAGGGTTTAGTAAACTGAGGCTGTGGGTATTTTACATAAAATGGAAAATTCAAGAACAAGGGGTCATGAGCTCAAGCTAAAGGATAGTAGATTCAGGAGTAATTTGAGGAAGCACTTCTTTACAGAAAGAGTGATTGATTTATGGAATAAACTTCCTCAAGAGGTAGTAGCAACAAACACTGTGGGGGACTTTAAAAATGCATGGGACAAGCATAGGGCTATCCTACGAACTAGATAAGTTTATACTGTTAGGTAAGGTCGGGCAGACTTGCTGGGCCTATGGCTCTTATCTGCCGTCAATATCTATGTTTCTATAGGTGTACCGCACACCTTTTAGCCTGTCACACAACGTCAGTACCGCACTTTTATAAAAGTCCTTTTTCAATGGGACTCCCATAGCGCCGGTATTACGAGTTTGCCTGGGAGGCAAAAAAGTGACAAGATTCGTACCGCCATCTAAAGTCAGTAGTTATGAGTTTTACGTTACAAAGCTGTAACATAAAACTCATAACTAAAGTGTTAAAAAGTACACTAACACCCATAAACTACCTATAAACCCCTAAACCGAGGCCCTCCCACATCGCAAACACTTTTTAAAATGTATTAACCCCTAATCTGCCGCTCTGGACATCGCCGCCACTATTAAAATGTAGTAATCCCTATTCCGCCGCTCCCCAACATCGTTGCCACTATAATAAACCTATTAATCTCTAAACCGCAGCCCTCCCGCATCTCAAACACTATTTGAATATTATTAACCTCTAATCTGCTGTCCGCCCACACCGCCGCTATAATAAACCTATTAACCCCTAAACCGCAAGCCCCCCACCATGAAATATACTAAAATAAACTATTAACTCCTAAACGACTTCCTAACTTATATTAAAATTACAATTTCCCTATCTTAAATTAAATTAAAACTTACCTGTCAAATTAAATTAATTAATTTTAAACTAACAATTAAACTAAGATAATTATTAAACTACAATTAAACTAACTACCAATTAAATTAAACTAAACTACACATTAAAAACACCACTCTAAAAATTACAAAAAGTATCTAATTACAAAAAAAATTAAATAACTAAATTACAAAACCCCCCACAAAATTACAAAAAATAAGAAACAAATTATCAAAAATAAAAAAGAATTACACCTAATCTAATAGCCCTATCAAAATAACCCCCCCCCCCAAATAAAAAAACCCCTAGCCTACAATAAACTACCAATGGCCCTTAAAATGGCCTTTTGTGGGGCATTGCCCCAAAGAATTCAGCTCTTTTACCTGTAAAAAAAATACAAACACCCCCAACAGTAAAACCCACCACCCCCACAACCAACCCCCCCAAATAAAATACTATCTAAAAAAACCTAAGCTCCTCATTGCCCTGAAAATGGCATTTGTATGGGCATTGCCCTTAAAAGGGCATTTAGCTCTTTTACATGCCCATACCCTAATCTAAAAATAAAACCCACCCAAAAAAACCTTAAATAAACCTAACACTAACCCCCGACGATCCACTTACAGTTATTGAAGTCCCGCTTAAGGATCCATTCAGCCAGCAAGAAGTCTGGATCCCGGCGGACTCTTCAATCTTCATCCAGCCGGCGAAGTCCTCATTTAGGCAACAAGAAGTTTTCATCCAGACGGCATCTTCTATCTTCATCCATCCGGCATGTGTTTATTTTATTTTGTAATGTTAGGTTTTAGTTTAAGGCAGGTTAAGTTTTATTTCACAGGTAAGTTTGTATTTATTTTAACTAGGTAGTTAGTAAATAATTAATAACTATTTACTAACTAGTCTACCTAGTTGAAATAAATGTAAACTTACCTGTGAAATAAAAATAAAACCTAAGCTAGCTAAAATATAACTATCAGTTATATTGTAGCTAGCTTCGTTTTTATTTCACAGGTAAGTTTGTATTTAGTTTTAAATAGGTAATTTTTAGTTAATAATTGTAACTTTAGTTTAGCTCTATTTTAATTATGTTAAAGTTAGGGTGAGGGTTAGGGTTAGGATTAGGGTAAGGTTTAGGGTTTAATATAGTTTAATTTAGCTTTTGGTGATGTTGGGGGGCTGGCGGTTTAGGGTTAATAGGTTTATTTAGTTAATAATTGTAAATTTAATTTAGCTATATTTTAATTTTAAGTTAGTGGGTGTTAGGGTTAGGCTTAGGGTTACGTTAGGGTTAGGGGTTAATGGATTTATTTAGTTTTAGTGATGTGGGAGGCCAGCGGTTTTGGGGGTTAATAACTTTAGTATAGTGTCGGCGACATCGGAAGCGGCAGATTAGGGGTTAATAGTTTTATGTAGATGGCGGCGATGTTGGGGACGGCATATTAGGGGTTAATAACTGTATATAGTTGGCGACGATGTCAGGGGCAGCTGATTAGGGGTGTTTAGACTCTGGGTTTATGTTAGGATGTTAGGTTTAAACATTATTATTTTTTTTCCCCATAGACATCAAAGGGACTGTGTTACGGAGCTTTTGTTTCCGCAATCGCAGGTGTTAGACTTTTTTTGCCGGCTCTCCCCATTGATGTCTATGGGGAAATCGTGCACGAGCACGTCAAAGCAGCGCTTGTTTTTGGTGCAGTATGGAGTTCAACGCAACCATATTGCCCACACAAGCCTGCTTTTTCAAAACCTGTAATACCAGCGCTAAAGGGAGGTGAAATAACGCCGCTTTTGTGGCGGTCATTAAAATCCCTATAGCGCTCGAAACTCATAATCTAGCTGATATTTATGCAATATTCATTTTTAATAAAGTGTTATACTGTGTATTTACTTTCAATATGTCACATTCCCATGCTCTGCACATAGCAGAATATGTTCTAAGTATTTATAAATAGATATTCCTATTTATAGTTGTTTATATCTGTACCTATATATAATCATATCTCTCTCTCTCTCTCTCTCTATATATATATATATATAGTGATGTCACGAACCTAAAATTTTCAGTTCACGAACGGCGAATGCGAACTTCCACAAATGTTCGCGAACCGGCGAACCGCCATAGACTTCAATCGGCAGGCGAATTTTAAAACTCTTTCTGGCCACAATAGTGATGGAAAAGTTGTTTCAAGGGGACTAACACCTGGACTGTGGCGTGCCGGAGGGGGATCCATGGCAAAACTCCCATGGAAAATTACATAGTTGATGCAGAGTCTGGTTTTAATCCATAAAGGGCATACATCACCTAACATTCCTAAATTGTTTGGAATAACGTGCTTTAAAACATCAGGTATGATGTTGTATCGATCAGGTAGTGTAAGGGTTATGCCCGCTTCACAGTGACAGACCAAACGCCCCATTTAACGCACCGCAAACAACGGCAAACAGTCCATTTGCACAGCCGCAAACTCCCCATTTGCACAAGGTTGGACCTGAGCTCTGCAATGATGGCATTCTGGTGGTGGCAACAGCATGCGTTGATTGGCGTGCTGTCTGGCTGACCCCGGGTGCCGATGCATGCTGTCTAACTGTGCCACTTGCTCCTTGCGACGACCTCCCCCTGCTTCCAACTCGTCTCCTCCTCCTCTCTGTCTCCCCATCTGAACTTTCCCCCTGTTCTTCTTCTCTTCTAGCGGGCACCCACATGACATCCACGGACGCATCGTCATCCTCAACCACTTCACTTGTATCTGACAACTCAGCAAAGGAAGCAGCAGCGGGTACAACATCATCATCACACCGTATGTCCATGTGTGTAATGCTGCCTGACTGAGACATATCCCTGTTATCTACATCCTCTGGCAATAATGGTTGCGCATCACTCATTTCTTCCAACTGATGTGTAAATAACTCCTCAAGTGAAGCGGCTGTGGTGCTAGTGTTGGTGGTGGCGGCAGGCGGGCGAGTGATAACTTGAGAGGTGCCCAAAGCTAAGCTGGAGGAGGATGGTGCGTCAAGGTTCCAAGAGGAAGCTGTAGAAGATTGGGTGTCCTGTGTTAGCCAGTCAACTATGTCCTCAGAACTTTTCGAGTTCAGGGTACGTGGCCTCTGAACACTGGGCATTATTCTAGGGCCAAAGGGAATCACAGCACCACAACGGCCCCTGCGGGGTGGCCTGCCTCTGCCTGTCATTTTTTTTCCGATTTGTAGTACTATGCGTGCAAGCTACTGTGACAACAGATATGAGTGGCACTGTGCACTGGCAGAAGTTGGCAGAGTAGACGCTGTAGGCCTGACACACACGCTTGCAGACAACTAACTGCTATTCAATCTATTACAGTCAAAATTGTATATTTTTTTTAAATGTACACTACTGTTACACCAGATATGAGTTGCACTGGTGTGACAGGCCCTGAAACGCACACGCGGGATGAAGGAAACTGACTGCTGTTATTTCACAGTCAAATTTCTATTTTTTTTTTAATGTACACTACTGTTACACCAGATATGAGTTGCACTGGTGTGACACTGTGCCCTGGCAGGCCCTGAAACACACACATGTGAAGGAAACTGACTGCTATTATTTCACAGTCAAATTTCTAGTTTTATTTTTTTAATGTACACTACTGTTACACCAGATATGAGTTGCACTGGTGTAACACTGTGCCCTGGCAGGCCCTGAAACGCACACGTGTGAAGGAAACTGACACTGCTATTATTTCACAGTCAAATTTCTAGTTTTTTTTTTTTACCCCTTAATGACTGAGGACGTACGCCATACGTCCTCCGAAAAAATACAGTTAACGCCTGAGGACGTATGGCGTACGTCCTCGGTTTGGAAAGCAGCTGGAAGCGATCCTGATCGCTTCCAGCTGCTTTCCGGTTAATGCAGGATGCCTTGATATCGAGGCATCCTGCAATAACAAATTTTACCCCTACGGTGCAGAGAGAGCCACTCTGTTGCCCTCTCTGCACCGGGCATCGATGGCCGCATTCGTTGGTGGGTGGGAGCTGAAGTGGGAGGCGTTTGGGCGGCCATCGATGCGGTCCTTGTCAGAGAGGGGGGCGGGATCGGGGGCGGGATCACTGGGGGTGCGCGTGCGTGCACAGGAGGAGGCGGGCAGGCGCGCGCACGGGGAGGGAGCGGGTGGGAACTGCTACACTACAGAAATTTTTTTTTATAAGTGGGAGAAAGTGGTGCAAAATATTTAGTACTTGGAGATCTAAGTGATCTGGGAGCAGGTGGGGGATTGGTCTTGGGGGGGAAGCTATTGGTGGCGGCGATGTCAGGGGCAGCTGATTAGGGGTGTTTAGACTCTGGGTTTATGTTAGGATGTTAGGTTTAAACATTATTATTTTTTTCCCCATAGACATCAAAGGGACTGTGTTACAGAGCTTTTGTTTCTGCGATCGTAGGTGTTAGACTTTTTTTTGCCGGCTCTCCCCATTGATGTCTATGGGGAAATCGTGCACGAGCACGTCAAAGCAGCGCTTGTTTTTGGTGCAGTATGGAGTTCAACGCAACCATATTGCCCACACAAGCCTGCTTTTTCAAAACCTGTAATACCAGCGCTAAAGGGAGGTGAAATAACGCCGCTTTTGTGGCGGTCATTAAAATCCCTATAGCGCTCGAAACTCATAATCTAGCTGATATTTATGCAATATTCATTTTTAATAAAGTGTTATACTGTGTATTTACTTTCAATATGTCACATTCCCATGCTCTGCACATAGCAGAATATGTTCTAAGTATTTATAAATAGATATTCCTATTTATAGCTGTTTATATCTGTACCTATATATAATCATATCTCTCTCTCTATATATATATATATATATAGTGATGTCACGAACCTAAAATTTTCAGTTCACGAACGGCGAACGCGAACTTCCACAAATGTTCGCAAACCGGGCGAACCGCCATAGACTTCAATAGGCAGGCGAATTTTAAAACCCACAGGGACTCTTTCTGGCCACAATAGTGATGGAAAAGTTGTTTCAAGGGGACTAACACCTGGACTGTGGCGTGCCGGAGGGGGATCCATGGCAAAACTCCCATGGAAAATTACATAGTTGATGCAGAGTCTGGTTTTAATCCATAAAGGGCATACATCACTTAACATTCCTAAATTGCTTGGAATAACGTGCTTTAAAACATCAGGTATGATGTTGTATCGATCAGGTAGTGTAAGGGTTACACCCGCTTCACAGTGACAGACCAAACTCCCCATTTAACGCACCGCAAACAACGGCAAACAGTCCATTTGCACAACCGCCAACTCCCCATTTGCACAAGGTTGGACCTGAGCTCTGCAATGACGGCATTCTGGTGGTGGCAACAGCATGCGTTGATTGGCGTGCTGTCTGGCTGACCCCGGGTGCCGATGCATGCTGTCTAACTGCGCCACTAGCTCCTTGCGACGACCTCCCCCTGCTTCCAACTCGTCTCCTCCTCCTCTCTGTCTCCCCATCTGAACCTTCCCCCTGTTCTTCTTCTCTTCTAGCGGGCAACCACATGACATCCACGGACGCATCGTCATCCTCAACCACTTCACTTGTATCTGACAACTCAGCAAAGGAAGCAGCAGCGGGTACAACATCATCATCATCACACCGTATGTCCATGTGTGTAATGCTGCCTGACTGAGACATATCCCTGTTATCTACATCCTCTGGCAATAATGGTTGTGCATCACTCATTTCTTCCAACTGATGTGTAAATAACTCCTCAAGTGAAGCGGCTGTGGTGCTAGTGTTGGTGGTGGCGGCAGGCGGGCGAGTGGTAACTTGAGAGGTGCCCGAAGCTAAGCTGGAGGAGGATGGTGCGTCAAGGTTCCAAGCAGAAGCTGTAGAAGATTGGGTGTCCTGTGTTAGCCAGTCAACTATGTCCTCAGAACTTTTCGAGTTCAGGGTACGTGGCCTCTGAACACTGGGCATTATTCTAGGGCCAAAGGGAATCACAGCACCACGACGGCCCCTACTGTTACACCAGATATGAGTTGCACTGGTGTAACACTGTGCCCTGGCAGGCCCTGAAACGCACACGTGTGAAGGAAACTGACTGCTATTATTTCACAGTCAAATTTCTAGGTTTTTTTTTTACCCCTTAATGACCGAGGACGTACGCCATACGTCCTCCGAAAAAATACAGTTAACGCCTGAGGACGTATGGCGTACGTCCTCGGTTTGGAAAGCAGCTGGAAGCAATCCTGATCGCTTCCAGCTGCTTTCCGATTATTGCAGGATGCCTCGATATCGAGGCATCCTGCAATAACAAATTTTACCCCTACGTGCAGAGAGAGCCACTCTGTTGCCCTCTCTGCACCGGGCATCGATGGCCGCATTCGTTGGTGGGTGGGAGCTGAAGTGGGAGGCGGGTGGGCGGCCATCGATGCGGTTCTTGTCAGAGAGGGGGGCGGGATCGCCGGGGGTGCGCGTGCGTGCACAGGAGGAGGCAGGCGCGCGCACACTACAGAAATTTTTTTTTTATATGTGGGAGAAAGTGGTGCAAAATATTTAGTACTTGGAAATCTAAGTGATCTGGGAGCAGGGGGATTGGTCTTGGGGGGGGGGAAGCTACACTACAGAAAAATGAAATAAAAATAAAAAAAAAAAACATTTTATTTGCAAACTGGGTACCCAATATGGCCCCCAAAAAGGCAGAGGGGGAGGATTAGGAAGCTGTTTTTGGGGGGATCAGGGAGGTTGGGTGCTAAGGGGGGGATCCTACACAACAGCATATGTAAATATGCTATATATATATATATATATATATATATAAAAAAGATACCTTTTATTTTAGTACTGGCAGACTTTCTGCCAGTACTTAAGATGGCGGGGACAATTGTGGGGTGGGGGAGGGAAGAAAGCTCTTTGGGAGGGATCAGGGGATCTGATGTGTCAGGTGGGAAGCTGATCTCTACACTAAAGCTAAAATTAACCCTGCAAGCTCCCTACAAGCTACCTAATTTACCCCTTCACTGCTGGGCATAATTCATGTGTTGTGCGCAGTTGCATTTAGTGGCCTTCTAACTACCAAAAAGCAACGCCAAAGCCATATATGTCTGCTATTTCTGAACAAAGGGGATCCCAGAGAAGCATTTACAACCATTTGTGCCATAATTGCACAAGCTGTTCAGTGAGAAACCTAAAGTTTGTGAAAAAGTTGACTATTTTTTTTTTATTTGATCGCATTTGGCAGTGAAATGGTGGCATGAAATATACCAAAATGGGCCTAGATAAATACTTGGGGTTGTCTACTACACTACACTAAAGCTAAAATTAACCCACAAGCTCCCTACAAGCTCCCTAATTAACCCCTTCACTGCTGGACATAATACACGTGTGGTGCGCAGTGGCATTTAGCGGCCTTCTAATTATCAAAAAGCAACGTCAAAGTCATATATGTCTGCTATTTCTGAACAAAGGGGATCCCAGAGAAAAATGTACAACTATTTATGCCATAATTGCACAAGCTGTTTGTAAATAATTTCAGTGAGAAACCTAAAGTTTTGAAAAATGTAACTTTTTTTTTATTTGATCGCATTTGGCAGTGAAATGGTGGCATGAAATATACCAAGATGGGCCTAGATCAATACTTTGGGTTGTCTACTACACTACACTAAAGCTAAAATTACCCCAAAAAGCTCCCTACATGCTCCCTAATTAACCCCTTCACTGCTGGACATAATACACGTGTGGTGCGCAGTGGCATTTAGCGGCCTTCTAATTATCAAAAAGCAACGTCAAAGCCATATATGTCTGCTATTTCTGAACAAAGGGGATCCCAGAGAAAAATGTACAACCATTTATGCCATAATTGCACAAGCTGTTTGTAAATAATTTCAGTGAGAAACCTAAAGTTTGTGAAAAAATTTGTGAAAAAGTGAACAATTTTTTTAATTTGATCGCATTTGGTGGTGAAATGGTGGCATGAAATATACCAAAATGGGCCTAGATCAATACTTTGGGATGTCTTCTAAAAAAAAATATATACATGTCAATGGCTATTCAGGGATTCCTGACAGATATCAGTGCTCCAATGTAACTAGCGCTAATTTTGAAAAAAAATGGTTTGGAAATAGCAAAGTGCTACTTGTATTTATGGCCCTATAACTTGCAAAAAAAGCAAAGAACATGTAAACATTGGGTATTTCTAAACTCAGGGAAATATTTAGAAACTATTTAGCATGGGTGTTTTTTGGTGGTTGTAGATGAGTAACATATTTTGGGGGTCAAAGTTAGAAAAAGTGTGTTTATTTCCCATTTTTTCCTCATATTTTATATTTTTTATAGCAAATTATAGGATATGATGAAAATAATGGTATCTTTAGAAAGTCCATTTAATGGCGAGAAAAACGGTATATAATATGTGTGTGTACAGTAAACGAGTAAGAAGAAAATTATAGCTAAACACAAACACCGTAGAAATGTAAAAATAGCCCTGGTCCCAAACGGACAGAAAATGGAAAAGTGCTGTGGTCATTAAGGGGTTAATGTACACTACTGTTACACCAGATATGAGTTGCACTGGTGTGACACTGTGCCCTGGCAGGCACTGAAATGCACACGTGTGAAGGAAACTGACTGCTATTATTTCACAGTCAAAAAAGTGTTGTTGTTTTTTTTTTTAAATCTACACTACTGTTACACCAGATATGAGTTGCACTGGAGTGACACTGTGCCCTGGCAGGCACTGAAAAGCACACGTGTGAAGGAAACTGACTGCTATTATTTCACAGTCAAAAAAGTGTTGTTGTTTTTTTTTTTAAATCTACACTACTGTTACACCAGATATGAGTTGCACTGGAGTGACACTGTGCCCTGGCAGGCACTGAAACGCACACGTGTGAAGGAAACTGACTGCTATTATTTCACAGTCAAAAAAGTGTTGTTTTTTTTAAATGTACACTACTGTTACACCAGATATGAGTGGTGGCACTGGGCAAGTGGGCACAGTATACACTGTAAGCCTGACACACACGCTGGCAGGCAGGCAGGCAACTGCAATTAGATTACACAGGAAAAAAAAAAGCAGACTGAGGTTCTAGCCCTAAAAAGGTCTTTTTGGGGTGCTGTCCTTACAGCAGAGATCAGATGAGTCCTTCAGGACTGTAGTGGACACTGAATACACTAGCCTAGCTATCGATTTCCCTATTAAATCAGCAGCAGCTACGCTGTCCCTCCTCTCACTAAGAATGCAGCTTCCGAATGAATCTAAAATGGATGCTGTCCAGGAGGTGGGAGGGTCTGGGAGGGAGGGTCTGCTGCTGATTGGCTGGAATGTGTCTGCTGACTGTGAGGTACAGGGTCAAAGTTTACTCAATGATGGTGAATAGGGGGCGACTGAACATCGCATATGTTCGCCCTTCGTGGCGAACGCGAACATGCTATGTTCGCCGGGAACTATTCGCCAGCGAACTATTCGCAACATCACTATATATATATATATAATGCTCAAATACCAGAGTATTGCAGTATGCAGTGATACCTTTTTTATTGGACTAACATAATATTTCAAAGACAAGCTTTCGAGAGTTTTCCTCCGTTCCTCAGGTCTGAAGCAATACTGATCAATCTGATATAGAAAAACACTAAACACAATTGATGGAAGGGGGGGGGGGGTGAGAGGGTTGTCATAAATAGCAGAGGATGTGTCTGAAGGAGAATATAGCTGAGAATAGCCAGAAAGAGTAAATAAACAAAGGAGAGTAAATAAGCAAGTTGAGAGGAAAAGCAAAAGGAAAGGGGGGGGGGGGCACGAATAGAGCTACAATAATGAATGAAAACAAATGGATATAATAAAGGTGAAATGAGAATGTAGAGAAAAAGAAACCAATATAAGACAATAAGATGAGAGATTATAAAAAGTTTTGGTAGTGTGTGAGAAAGCCAGAGTCTGCATTAAGTCCTTCATTTCTGGTGTTGAAATGTGTGATCATTTTCATCTCGAACGTCTTTCGTTAATGAGAGTCTTTGAAAATCCCTTTAAGAACTTTAATCCTGAGGTTTTCTATATCAGATTGATCAGAATTGCTTCAGACCAGAGGAAGGGAGGAAAACTCTCGAAAGCTTGTCTTTAAAATATTATGTTAGTCTAATAAAAAAGGTATCATTGCATACTACAATACTCTGGTACTTGAGCATCTTATCTACTGGACTAATACGGCTAATCCAATCTTCCCTATATATATATATATATATATATATATTTATAGGTATAAATATATATATAGTATCAAAATATCAGCGATTACTTTTTGCTTTCGGCTTGTAATATAAGCGCTTTCCCGGCACCCGCAAAAAGTTTATTTCTAGCGCAATTAATGCTAGAGCGGGAGCGTTAATTAGCGCTGCAATTGTAATCTGGACCTTAGTATTAGGACCAAATGGGACATATTTATATGGAGAAAAAAAAAAAGAGAGGGAGATTCAAGGAAACATTATTTAAGCATTAAATGAACATTATTTAACTCAAATGTTATTCCTTTAAAATATATAATATATATATATATATATATATATATATATATATATATATATATATATATATATATATATATATATATATATATATATATATATATATATATATATATATTATATGTTTTTCATGTTCTTAAAACTTTTGCTGCTTCCACTCAATAAACTGTAGTCCATCAAGCAGGATCATAATGTACAGTGATTGTTTGATCAGTGCAGGAGCCCAGTTAATCTGTCCCTATGTTTGTCAAAGAAATAGGTGATAACACAAAGAAAATATTCAAGAGGTTTTTCAAGGGTTCTTTTGCTTCACTGCAAAACAAAGTTACAGTTTTAAATACTTTGTATGAAGGTTGTTTTTATATTTTAGTGATTAATTACTCACAACTAACACACATGCACACATTCAATACATTTTAGTATAATATGAGCTATAGAAAAAAAAAAACAATTTAAAGCTTTTGTATGGCATCTTCACAGGGTATAGTTTTACGCTTTTAATCCTTTTCTGTTTTAGGCACCCATTTTGCTAATTCTGAAAGTCTGTATTATATCTTCGCTGCTGTTAGAAAATTGCTTTCCTGGTCCATTGCTCGGCTAAAGATTGGAAAAGCCTGAGGTGTACATTATCTCAACACTGAACAGTCTAGTCACCATAAAATACACTGCTAACAGGCTTCCCACATTGTTTTTCAGCAAGAAAAAAGTTCTGCTGAAGAATTTTGTGCTGCAATTTTGTCAGCGGATGTAAGCTACATTTATCTTTAGATCCTTGCTTATTAATATGAATTCTTCATATCATATAAAGTATAGACATAATCATCCTACAATTTCCTGAAGATCAAATAAAATAATCACACACTTTCCCAGCAAGCTATTCATTGAAAGCCCTTCCATTTGGTCTCTTTTAAGGAATAATGAAGCAATGCATTAAACAGACTTTAAAATTACAACTAAATCCACCATAACATTTTTACTTAAAAAGATAGTAAAGAATGTTTCCTACTGGCACATTAATTCATTTTGCTGTAGTGTATGGTCTCCTTTCCCTCCTCCCCTCATTTTTTTTAATTTTTTTTTTTTTAATATGCCTATAATCTATTATCAGGATTAATTATGGTGGGTAGGGCTATAACACTGGTACCTTTATCATATAAAGGTCAATTCCAGTGTAATAAATATGCTCCTGAAATGGCTTTTTGCTTTCTACCTAAATTGGTCATCAAAATTCTTGGGGTGATCACAATACAAAATTGATTTTTTTTTTGTTAAAAATCTGCAGCCATGACAACAGGAAAGCTCCCCAAAAGGTCTTTTCATGTGTTAAGTACCTGTTTTTGAAATATAAATTGCAACATCACCTGAAATTGACTGATACAATAGCCAATTCATACCTCTTAAAGTTACAGCAATGGTCTCTTAATGTAACCCCTTTGTTCACTGTGGATAGGAAATACTCATTAACATGTGTTAAATTATTATCCTATTGCAATCTGAATACATCTTCACCACTGCCCAATCATCTGAATGTCATTTGTAAACTTAGCATGATAGGCATATTTAATAAGTCACAACTGGACCCTTATATCTACAATTGACATGTAGTAATAATCTCTTCAATCCAATGTTTGTTTCTAAGTCACACTCAAAGTGTTGTGATTGTCACTAACAGTACTGGCATCTCCATAACCAGTTGTTTTTTTTTGTACAATTGTGAGTTTTATAGGAACCTACTGCAATTCGTTCCCATCCATTGAATCTGCCTAAAAGACGTTTAAATGAGATTGTGCCTTTGTGATGGGGTTTTTATAGAGGACAAGCCTTCATGCACGCTAAGTCCAAACACGATAACAACAGTGCGTAGTTCTTGCTAATACATTATTAAAAGGTACCTTCAAGTTTACAATTTCTTGTTTGAACTTCCCATTGAAACCCATAGTTGCCATCTTGTTTTCAGATAATGTGAAAATGAAAACTGTACTTTACCAAACATTGAAAATAAATATTGATAAAAACAATACTAGTCAAAGATTTAAAGTGACTATTTAGCAATTGAAAAGTTGTGTTCAGTATACTCATCATACCTATATACAAATGGCATTCAGATGGTTTAGCAGTGGTGAGAATTGAAGCAGATTGCAATAGGTTCCTATGGTATTCATAATTGTGCTATCCTGTTTTAAATCTAGGGTATTAAATATCAGTGCTATTAGTGACAATCACAACAGTGCAAGTGTGACTTAGGGCCCGATGATCTAAAGCCCCCTGCTGGTGAGATGATATAAAATGATCCACCAACACTGCAAGATCCCTAGTGAAGTTCTTAAAAGGTAGATTTTTCTATTCTTCTCCATGGGGTACTCCCTGCCTTTCTGTATGTGAAGGAGAGACAAGCCCAGTGCAACATAGCACTGCATGACATGACAGTTCTGCTGCATTTACACTTTGTGCTTTGTATTTTATGCTATTTTGCACTTCAGATTACATTTAAACTTTGCACACTCTATTTTATATTTTATTTTAATGCTTACAACATTTTAAAAGACTTGTGAGAGAGCTTCAGACATACCCTGCTCTGAACCTTATTTCATGCACTATAAGTTAATTCTTTACTCTTACACCTCTGCCCTTCACTTAGCTAAGCAAACATACTTCTCTTCTCTTATATCCACTTACTCCTCAAACCCTAAAAGACTCTACTCCATCTTCAACTCTCTCCTCTACCCACCTCCTCTAATCCATCCTAAATGCATCTGCCAGGCTAATCTACCTCTCTCAACGCTCTGTTTCTGCTGCACCTCTCTGTGGCTCTGTTTCTGCTGCACCTCTCTGTGAGTCCCTTCACTGGCTCCCCATTCACAGCAGAATTAAATTCAAAATTCTCACCCTGACCTACAAAGCCCTCACCAATGCTGCCCCACCCTACCTGTCCTCACTCATCAACAAATATACTCCAGCCCGCCCCCTAAGATTCAACAATGACCTGCACCTTGAGTCCTCTACCATCACCTCCTCTCATGCTAGACTACAGGACTTCTCTCATGTGGTACCAACCCTCTGGAATGCATTTCCTCGAGCTGTCAGACTTTCCCCTAACCTCTCATCCTTTAAACGTTCCCTAAAGACCTTTTTGTTCAGGGAAGCTTATCACCCGACTCATTAACAAATGAACTTCACTTACCTAACAGTTGCCCTCATCTATCTACTCACTAATATCATTCTTACCTTTGCAGTCCCCACCTCCTGTTTCCCATCCTCCTACCCCATGGGAATAGGACCCTCAATTCCCCTTTTATTTGTCTGTAAAATTTTGTCGTTTATTGTATTGTTTCTCTGTTTTATCCTTGTACCCATTGGCAGCGCTGCAGAATCTGTTGGCGCTTTATAAATAAAGAATAATAATAATAAATACCCTGGGAACTCTCCTGTTCAGACTAGGGTACTCCTTGTACCTCCCACTATTTGAAGCTGTGTTTTATTTTACAATATAGAAAATACAAAGTGCAATATAAGTGGTAAAAGATACATACACATATACAAAGTATGATCCTAACTTGTTAAAGTAAAAAAAACTTACAAAACATAATCAGAATACTACTAGATATAAATGTATTAAAATAGAAAATAGAAAGTGAAAAGCTTAAATGTAATTATACTGGAAGGACTCAATCTGAAGTGTAAAGTAATATAACATACAAAGCACAAAGTATAAGTTTAACAAAACTCTCATATCATTCAGTGCTATATTGCACTGGGCTTGTCTCTCCTTCACATATAGAAATTAGACATCTCAGAGTGCTGGAGGGTTCTGCCCTTTTTCTTTGATTAGTCAGTGAGTTCAGCCCCTGTGAAGTCTGCACTACAATTTCTCGAAGCTGGAGAATCTTTGATCATGGGGCCTTTAGGCTCAAACATTCACAGAAAGAGATTACTACACACCATGGGGCATATTTATGATTGTGGAAGCAGACATGATCCGATATAGCGGATCATGTCCGCTGCACATCGATAAATGCTGACAGCATACGCTCTCGGCATTTATCATTGCACCAGCAGTTCTTGTGAACTGCTGGTGCAATGTCGTCCCCTGAAGATTTGCGGCCAATCGGCCGCTAGCGGAGGTGTCAATCAACCCGATCGTATTCGATCAGGTTGATTTCTGTCCGCAGCCTCAGAGCAGGTGGACAGGTCTTTAGACCGCTGCTTCATAACTTCTGTTTCTGGCGAGCCTTCAGTCCGTACGGAGCTTGATAAATATGCCCATATGTAGATGTTGGGGTCCTGTTGTGAATTTTCCTTGCAGATCCCCTTAGCTGTACAGGACATATTAGGTACTCAACACATATACATATTTATATGAACCAATACATATGTAAATGTGTTCCCTGTACACTGAATACAGCCTATACAATATGTAATGAATAGAGCTTTAATAAATCATTATCATGTATGTTAATAAATCTTAATTACTGTATGTCCATTTGATTATTTTACAGTGTTTTGCATATGTAGAAGATAATAGACTGTTTCTAAATAGTCTTGAAATAGTTGCAAAGATGTCAAAAATGCCTTCTCTAGGCTTTATCAAGTGCCTTGTGGTGTCAAATTGGAACAATTGGCCTTGAAAAGGTGTTGAAAAGTGTATTGAAAGTGGATTGTGGTCACTAAGAACTTTTCAGCCCCATAGTAAAAATAGGGCTTTTAGCGAAAATCTGGAACATCAATTTTTCATAGCAGATTATTTTTTTTAGAAATATTCAAAATTCAGTTATTATTTAGTTATAGACCAATCTTTAAGCTAAGGAATTTTAAGACTATTGTCTGGCCTAAAAGGCCACTTTTTGATTAAGCATGTTCCGTTATTTCCCGCACCCGCAAACATATTTTGTAATTTTATTTTCTATACTAGTTGTATTTTTACTACAAGGTTTAGCTCTTCCTTTGAACTGAGAAATAGGTAAAAAAAAATAGTCAGGATACGCTTTCAAACATTGTTCTAATTTATTCAAAGGCTTTAAAAAGATTGATTGCTGCAAATGGATTTACATTTCTCTTGGACACAGCGTGCCCTTTGTAAGTACTCTTGCTCTTTAGAAATAATGATTGCTTATCAATGAGAATCGAGCCTTTTAAATTCTACAATGTTTACCATCATTTGACCAATGTAATATAAGTTCTAAAGGACTAGTTGAACAAATATACAGCTAGATTACGAGTTTGGCGTTATGAGTGAATAAGCATCGTTATGCCTCATAACGCTGCTTTTTCCCTAACGCCGTTATTACAAGTCTTGTAGGTATAGGTGTACCAAACACCTTTATGGCCGTCACGCAACGTCAGTTCCGCACTTTTTAAAAAGTCCTTTTTCAATGAAACTCCCACAGCGCCGGTATTACAACTTGGGAGGCCAAAAAGTGAGCGGTACACTCTATAACCACAAGATCTGTAACGCCATCTAAAGTCAGTAGTTATGAGTGTTACGTTACAAAGCTGTACCATAAAACTCATAACTAAAGTGTTAAAAAGTACACTAACACCCATACTCCCGCATCGCAAACACTATAATAAATTAATTAACCCCTAATCTGCCGCCCCGGACATTGCCGCCACTTTAAAAATGTATTAACCCCCATTCCGCCGCTCCCAACATCGTTGCCACTATAATAAACCTATTAACCCCTAAACCGCCGCCCTCCTGCATTGCAAACACTATTTAAATATTATTAACCCCTAATCTGCCGTCCGCCGCCACCTCCACTATAATAAACGTATTAACCCCTAAACCGCCGCCCTCCCGCATCACTACATAAATATATTAACTCCTAAACCTAACCCTAACTCTAACGTAACCCTAAGCCTAAATCTAACCCTAACCCTAACATAACCCTAACACCCCTAACTTAAATATAATTAAAATAAAGCTAAATAAAACTTACAATTATAACCTAAATAACCTATTTAAAACTAAATACAAACATACCTGTAAAATAAAACCTAAGCTAGCTACAAAATAACTAATAGTTACATTGCAGATAGCTTAGGTTTTATTTTACAGGTAAGTATGTAATTAGTTTTAAATAGGTTATTTAGGTAATAATTTTATGTTTTATTTAGATTTATTTTAATTATATTTAAGTTAGGGGGTGTTAGGGTTAGGTTCAGGGTTACGTTATGGTTAGACTTAGGGTTAGCGTTAGGTTTAGGGGCTAATATATTTATGTAGTAATGTGGGAGGCCAGAGGTTTAGGGGTTAATAACTTTAGTATAGTGGCATCGACATTGGGGGCGGCAGATTAGGGGCTAATAAGTGTATTTAGGTGGCGGTGATGTTCGGGCCAGCAGATTGGGGGTTAATAACTGTAATGTAGGTGGCGGCGATGTTAAGGGCAGCAGATTAGGGATTAATAAGTGTATTTAGGTGGCGGCGATGTTAGGGGCAGCAGATTAGGGGTTAATAACTGTAATGTAGGTTGCTGCGATGTCGGGGCGCCAGATTAGAGGTGTTTAGACATGGTTTTTATGTTAGGGTGTTAGGTTTAAACAAAACTTTTTCTTTCCCCATAGACATCAATGGAGCTGCGTTACGGAGCTTTTCTTTCCGTAATCACTTTTTTTAAGCCGACTCTCCCCATTGATGTCTATGGGGAAATCGTGCACGAGAACGTCAAAACACAACAACTTTCTAATTTACTCCTAATATTAATTTTTCTTTGTTCCCTTGCTATCCTTATTTGAAAATGCAAACCAAAAATGGGCTGGCTCCTGAGGTTTACATTCCTGCTTTTCAAATAAAGATAGCAAGGGAGCATTGAAAAATGTATAATAGGTATAAATTAGAAAGTTGCTTAAAGGACCAGTCAACACATTAGATTTGCATAATCAACAAATGCAAGATAACAAGACAATGCAATAGCACTTAGTCTGAACTTCAAATGAGTAGTAGATTTTTTTATAACAAATTTCAAAGTTATGTATATTTCCACTCCCCTTGTACCATGTGATAGCAATCAGCCAATCACAAATGCATATACGTATAGTCTGTGAATTCTTGCACATGCTCAGTAGGATCTGGTGACTCAAAAATTTTAAATATAAAAGACTGTGCACATTTTTTTTAATGGAATTAAATTGGAAAGCTGTTTAAAATTACATGCTGTATCTGAATCATGAAAATTTAATTTAACCTGAGTGTCCCTTTAAAATTGCATGCTCTATCTGAATCATTAAAGAAAACAATTGGGTTTAGTGTCCCTTTAAGGTTCCCTAATGGTACTTTAACTATGCTTGGGACCAGCAGCTCTCTGCTGCTTCTGAGCAGGGCTTTATTAATGTACTCCTTTTTTGGGGATAAACATATAGTGTTGCAGGGTCGGCAGTGCTAAACTTATATGCTCTAACGAATCGGAGCATGTATTTTTCCACCTTAACTTC
The DNA here is from genome assembly GCF_027579735.1 of Bombina bombina. NCBI lineage: Eukaryota > Metazoa > Chordata > Amphibia > Anura > Bombinatoridae > Bombina > Bombina bombina. Next base: position 438,296,685 of record NC_069503.1, read on the forward strand.
CCTGCTTTAATATGATAGTGTTGTTTTCTTCTGAGAAATGTATCGTAACAATCAAATCACTTATACCAGTATGCCTTGCTACAGTAAAGCGGACATTTCAGAAATTGCTGCCAATTTTGATTTTATTATTTTTTACAAGCTTCCAGCGTTACAGTGGAATCATATGTATTTCCTTGTGCAGTAATATATAGTGACCCCCCTTAAGTGCATTGCGATTTATATTATTTGCATGAAACTCCCATAGTTATCCACTAAATATAAAGTATTTATTATTCTGGAGGAATGGACAATAAAAGCAGATCTTCCAGTTTGGAAGAGTGTCTGTATGATTTTTTTTCAGTTAAGTTATATCAGTTTGCATTGATTTCTCCATGCTACACAATAGCTGCCAATACTGCTAATATTTGTGGGCAGGAGAGTAGAATTTAACGTTTTACTCCTGCTCGAGCGTTAATTGTGCTAGTAAGGTTTTTGCTCTCTTCGGGTAGTGCTCGTATTATGAGTTGAAAGTAAACAGTTTTTGCTCACACACTAAACCCTGAGAGCTCAAAAAGCCAAACTTACAATATCGCGTGCGTGTTCACGTATTCTCCCTTAGAAGTCAGTGGGAAAAAAACCTAAGACCTTACTATCGTGTAAACCCGACTGCAAATTCTCATAATTCTCATGGTAAATCGCCATAGAACAAGCCACTGAGCTGTTGTTCATTCCTGGTAGAGCGCTTCTCTCTTTATATGCAAATTATTATGACCCTGGGGAATTCTCCCTATGGGTGATGGGGGAAACCAGACGTGGACTCCTTGCCCAGTGTGCTTAGAGGAATGTGGCTGCACCTCACTGACGAGGCCCATAGGAGGCCGAAACGATCGTCTGGGGTTGTCATGTTCCTTGTTCAGAGGAGAATTGCCTGGTATTTCGGGGTTGGACTGACCTTAATTGGCAGGATCAGACTGATATACTTCAGGAAAGTTTTCTTCTGTGAAAAGCACACTGGTCTAAAAGAGGCTGCTTCCGGGTGGTAAATCGCCATAGAACAAGCCACTGAGCTGTTGTTCATTCCTGGTAGAGCGCTTCCCTCTTTGTATGCAAATTATTATGACCCTGGGGAATTCTCCCTATGGGTGATGGGGGAAACCAGACGTGGACTCCTTGCCCAGTGTGCTTAGAGGAATGTGGCTGCACCTCACTGACGAGGCCCATAGGAGGCCGAAACGATCGTCTGGGGTTGTCATGTTCCTTGTTCAGAGGAGAATTGCCTGGTATTTCGGGGTTGGACTGCCCTTAATTGGCAGGATCAGACTGATATACTTCAGGAAAGTTTTCTTCTGTGAAAAGCACACTGGTCTAAAAGAGGCTGCTTCCGGGTGGTAAATCGCCATAGAACAAGCCACTGAGCTGTTGTTCATTCCTGGTAGAGCGCTTCTCTCTTTGTATGCAAATTATTATGACCCTGGGGAATTCTCCCTATGGGTGATGGGGGAAACCAGACGTGGACTCCTTGCCCAGTGTGCTTAGAGGAATGTGGCTGCACCTCACTGACAAGGCCCATAGGAGGCTGAAACGATCGTCTGGGGTTGTCATGTTCCTTGTTCAGAGGAGAATTGCCTGGTATTTCGGGGTTGGACTGACCTTAATTGGCAGGATCAGACTGATATACTTCAGGAAAGTTTTCTTCTGTGAAAAGCACACTGGTCTAAAAGAGGCTGCTTCCGGGTGGTAAATCGCCATAGAACAAGCCACTGAGCTGTTGTTCATTCCTGGTAGAGCGCTTCTCTCTTTGTATGCAAATTATTATGACCCTGGGGAATTCTCCCTATGGGTGATGGGGGAAACCAGACGTGGACTCCTTGCCCAGTGTGCTTAGAGGAATGTGGCTGCACCTCACTGACAAGGCCCATAGGAGGCTGAAACGATCGTCTGGGGTTGTCATGTTCCTTGTTCAGAGGAGAATTGCCTGGTATTTCGGGGTTGGACTGACCTTAATTGGCAGGATCAGACTGATATACTTCAGGAAAGTTTTCTTCTGTGAAAAGCACACTGGTCTAAAAGAGGCTGCTTCCGGGTGGTAAATCGCCATAGAACAAGCCACTGAGCTGTTGTTCATTCCTGGTAGAGCGCTTCTCTCTTTGTATGCAAATTATTATGACCCTGGGGAATTCTCCCTATGGGTGATGGGGGAAACCAGACATGGACTCCTTGCCCAGTGTGCTTAGAGGAATGTGGCTGCACCTCACTGACGAGGCCCATAGGAGGCCGAAACGATCGTCTGGGGTTGTCATGTTCCTTGTTCAGAGGAGAATTGCCTGGTATTTCGGGGTTGGACTGACCTTAATTGGCAGGATCAGACTGATATACTTCAGGAAAGTTTTCTTCTGTGAAAAGCACACTGGTCTAAAAGAGGCTGCTTCCGGGTGGTAAATCGCCATAGAACAAGCCACTGAGCTGTTGTTCATTCCTGGTAGAGCGCTTCTCTCTTTGTATGCAAATTATTATGACCCTGGGGAATTCTCCCTATGGGTGATGGGGGAAACCAGACGTGGACTCCTTGCCCAGTGTGCTTAGAGGAATGTGGCTGCACCTCACTGACGAGGCCCATAGGAGGCCGAAACGATCGTCTGGGGTTGTCATGTTCCTTGTTCAGAGGAGAATTGCCTGGTATTTCGGGGTTGGACTGACCTTAATTGGCAGGATCAGACTGATATACTTCAGGAAAGTTTTCTTCTGTGAAAAGCACACTGGTCTAAAAGAGGCTGCTTCCGGGTGGTAAATCGCCATAGAACAAGCCACTGAGCTGTTGTTCATTCCTGGTAGAGCGCTTCTCTCTTTGTATGCAAATTATTATGACCCTGGGGAATTCTCCCTATGGGTGATGGGGGAAACCAGACGTGGACTCCTTGCCCAGTGTGCTTAGAGGAATGTGGCTGCACCTCACTGACGAGGCCCATAGGAGGCCGAAACGATCGTCTGGGGTTGTCATGTTCCTTGTTCAGAGGAGAATTGCCTGGTATTTCGGGGTTGGACTGACCTTAATTGGCAGGATCAGACTGATATACTTCAGGAAAGTTTTCTTCTGTGAAAAGCACACTGGTCTAAAAGAGGCTGCTTCCGGGTGGTAAATCGCCATAGAACAAGCCACTGAGCTGTTGTTCATTCCTGGTAGAGCGCTTCTCTCTTTGTATGCAAATTATTATGACCCTGGGGAATTCTCCCTATGGGTGATGGGGGAAACCAGACGTGGACTCCTTGCCCAGTGTGCTTAGAGGAATGTGGCTGCACCTCACTGACGAGGCCCATAGGAGGCCGAAACGATCATCTGGGGTTGTCATGTTCCTTGTTCAGAGGAGAATTGCCTGGTATTTCGGGGTTGGACTGACCTTAATTGGCAGGATCAGACTGATATACTTCAGGAAAGTTTTCTTCTGTGAAAAGCACACTGGTCTAAAAGAGGCTGCTTCCGGGTGGTAAATCGCCATAGAACAAGCCACTGAGCTGTTGTTCATTCCTGGTAGAGCGCTTCTCTCTTTGTATGCAAATTATTATGACCCTGGGGAATTCTCCCTATGGGTGATGGGGGAAACCAGACGTGGACTCCTTGCCCAGTGTGCTTAGAGGAATGTGGCTGCACCTCACTGACGAGGCCCATAGGAGGCCGAAACGATCGTCTGAGGTTGTCATGTTCCTTGTTCAGAGGAGAATTGCCTGGTATTTCGGGGTTGGACTGACCTTAATTGGCAGGATCAGACTGATATACTTCAGGAAAGTTTTCCTCTGTGAAAAGCACACTGGTCTAAAAGAGGCTGCTTCCGGGTGGTAAATCGCCATAGAACAAGCCACTGAGCTGTTGTTCATTCCTGGTAGAGCGCTTCTCTCTTTGTATGCAAATTCTCATATGCACTGACCCGACATAAAAATATTTATATTTCACATTCCAATGTTCTGCACATAGCAGAATGTGTTTTTATTTATTCATAAATAAATATTTATTTATATACTGTGTATACATATATATATATATATTTTATATATATATATATATATATATATATATATATATATATATATACTGCATATATATATATACATATATATATATATATATATATACATACTGTATATATATATATATATATATATATATATACACACAATGTTTTTTGTACAATTTATATCTATACCTATATATATATATATATATATATATATATATATATATATATATATATATATATATATATATATAGATGATTACATATAGGTATAGATATATACAGATATAAATGGGAATATTTATTTATAAATACATAGACCATATTCTGCTATGTGCAGAAAATTGAAATGTGAAATATTTACAGTAAATTCATACTTTAACACTTAAAAATGAATATTGCATAATTATATGTTTTCATCTACTTAACTGCAAAGGGCTCCAATGCTTTTATATATATATATATATATATATATATATATATATATATATATATATATATATATATATATATATATATATATATATATATATATATATACAGTATCTCACAAAAGTGAGTACACCCCTCACATTTTTGTAAATATTTTATTATACCTTTTCATGTGACAACACTGAAGAAATGACACTTTGCTACAATGTAAAGTAGGGAGTGTACAACCTTAATAACTGTAAATTTGCTGTCCCCTCAACACACAGCCATTAATGTCTAAACCGTGGACAACAAAAGTGAGTACACCTCTAAGTGGAGCCAAATTAGCCATTTTCCCTCCCCGGTGTCATGTGACTTGTTAGTGTTACAAGGTTTCAGGTGTGAATGGGGAGCAGGTGTGTTAAATTTGGTGTTATCACTATCAGACTCTATCATACTGGTCACTGGAAGTTCAACATGGCACCTCATGGCAAAGAACTCTCTGAGGATCTGAAAAAAAGAATTGTTGCTCTACATAAAGATGGCCTAGGCTATAAGAAGATTGCCAAGACCCTGAAACTGAGCTGCAGCACGGTGGGCAAAACCACAGCGGTTTAACAGGACAGGTTCCACTCAGAACAGGCCTCGCCTTAGTCGACCAAAGAAGTTGAGTGCACATGCTCAGCGTCATATCCAGAGGTAATCTTTGGAAAATAGACATTGCTGCAGAGGTTGAAAGGGTGGAGGGATCAGCCCATACGACGCACACTGCATCAAATTGGTCTGTATGGCTGTCATCCCAGAAGGAAGCCTCTTTTAATGATGATGCACAAGAAAGCTTGCAAACAGTTTGCTGAAGACAAGCAGACTAAGGACATGGATTACTGGAACCATGTCCTGTGGTCCGATGAGACCAAGATAAACTAATTTGGTTCAGATGGTATCAAGCATGTGTGGTGGCAACCAGGTGAGGAGTACAAAGACAAATGTGTCTTGCCTACAGTCAAGCATGCTAGTGGAAGTGTCATGATCTGGGCCAACATGAGTGCTGCCGGCACTGGGGAGCGTCAGTTCATTGAGGGAACCATGAATGCCAACATGTACTGTGACATACTGAAGCAGAGCATGATCCCCTCCCTATGGAGACTGGGCCGCAGGGCAGTATTCCAACATGATAACAACCCCAAACATACCTCTAATATGACCACTGCCTTGCTAAAGAAGCTGAGGGTAAAGGTGATGGACTGGCCAAGCATGTCTCCAGACCTAAACCCTATTGAACATCTGTGGGCATCCTCAAACGGAAGGTGGGGGAGTGTAAGGTCTCTAACATCCACCAGCTCTGTGATGTCATCATGGAAGAGTGGAAGAGGACTCCAGTGGCAACCTGTGAAGCTCTGATGAACTCAATGCCCAAGAGGGTTAAGGCAGTGCTGGAAAATAATGATGGCCACACAAAATATTGAAACTTTGGGCCCAATTTGGACATTTCCACCTAGGGGTGTACTCACTTTTGTTGCTAACGGTTTAGACATTAATGGCTGTGTGTTGAGTTATTTTGAGGGGACAGCAAATTTACACTGTTATACAGGCTGTACACTCACTACTTTACACTTTACATTGTAACAAAGTGTAATTTCTTTAGTGTTGTCACATGAAAATATATAATAAAATATTTACAAAAATGTGAGGGGTGTACTCACTTTTGTGAGATACTGTATATGTCTATGTATGTGTACATATGTATTTATATAGATAGATAGATAGATAGATAGATAGATAGATAGATAGATAGATAGATAGATGTACATCTATGTTAAAGCCCCTTGCCTGCCATTTTTTTCTAACATCTGAGATCTCATATCATTGAGCCTTCATAACTTTTGTGTACAATATTTTTTTATGAATAATTTTTATTAGATAGTGTTATTATGAGTTTAACTGTACTTTGTAATGTATTTTTAATTTGCTTTGTACAACTTTTTAGTTTTGCAATACAGTTAAACAGAGCTCTGAAGTCGCTGTAATCATGCTAGCGTAAATTGCGATTGCGCTAAAGCGATTGCATTACATTTCAGCTCATAATACCAGCAGTAAACCCAACAATCACAAATACCCACAATAAAGCCCTTCATAATCTGACCCTAAATGTTTTTAAAATCATTTAAGCAGCAATTTTGTTGGACAATTTGCCTTGTTTTGCTTAGAGCTGTCCATCAACATACTGCTTGAAAAAACAACAACTCTTGCTTATTATGTATCTTATTACTGTTGTGACCACTTAGGGACTCTTAGGTAATAAACACTTAGGTAAAGCCCCCGTCGGGAGAAGCTAGTCTTGCAGCTCACAAACTGAACACAGGTTTGTTATTGGCAGGATTGGGTGACTGCCACTGCCGGCTTGCTCACGGGCAATTTTCTGTTTGGGACAAGCAGGGGTTAAAGATTTTTAGAGTCCCAAAGGCCTAGTTTCCATTGCTTTTGTAAACTGTGTAAACTTGTGTTAGCAAGAACTTTTATGTCACAACCAGTTTACACAGCAATAGCAAATATTATTAACTATTTGATAAACCATTAATACAATTTACATCTCTACTGCATAATATAATATGCTCACTGTTGTATTTTCAAACAATGCATTCCACTCACACATATACCTGGTGCATATATACTGCAGACTGTTGTGTTTTAGGCAAGGGTTAACAGTACTGGCATGATTGATTTCCTTACAATATCTGTTCCATGTTCCCCATTCCCCAGGCATCAACATTTGATTGAAAGCTTTATGAGAAACTGTGCTGAAATGTATTTCTGTGCAAAATATATTGTGAATGCTGCATTAAAATGAAAAAAAAAACAAAAACAAACAAACAAAAACAACATTCTATCATAGGAGAAAAGTTAATCAGAACATTTCTTTCTTTTAAATCCTCTTTTGATTTACCACAGTATTACAAAACATACTGGAAAAAAAGGATACTTTGACAAGTGTATATATATGAAAGCAAGCAGGAAGACAAAGATTCAGGAGCTTATAAAAAGACAGGAATATTAAATTGCAATATTTATATATTTATATATATATATATATTGTGACAGGAACACTTTTAACCACGGTCTTCTAGGGCACAAATGCAGCACAGGACAATCCACTGTAGTTTAAAAGGCTTTATTTTTCACAGCAATAACAAACAGGCAGTTCATTTTCAAAAGAGGGAAATCCTTCCTCTGCAGCAAAGTTAAGTGCTTTTAAATGTGTCCCAGCACTTCACAGCATTCCACAAGTGCTTTGTAAAAATAATGTCCTTTTACAGTTCACAGGAACAAAAGTCTTTTACACAGTGTAACAAACACACACACCAGCTTCTGTAGCTGTATATCTCTCTCTCAAGGCCTAAGTGAGGCTGCTATTTAAACCCTCACAACTTCTAATTAGCCACACCTGTGATTAGCTGCTGGACAGCTTCACAGCTGTCTGGGATAATCAAATACACACTCTTTCTCCCTGGGGTTTTAACTGAAAGGAGAAATAGCATGTACAATGCTTGGTCTTAAATATCTTCCATTTATAACCAGGCCTTGCTTTCTGTCACATATCCTCCCCCCCAGCTCACACCCAGTGGGTTGAGCGACCATGGACATCAATGAATGTACCAGAGACAAACCATCAGCATTGCCCTGCAAAAGACCGGCCCTGTGCTCAACAGTAAAATTGAAGGGTTGCAAGCTAAGAAACCACGTAGTAACCCTTGAATTTGTTTCCTTATTCTGACTCATCCACGTGAGAGGAGCATGATCTGTTATTAATTTAAATTTTCTTCCCAACAGATAGTACCTAAGGGTCTCTAAAGCCCACTTAATGGCAAGGCATTCTTTCTCCACTATAGAATAGTTCTTTTCCTGTGAAATAAGTTTTCTGCTTAGGAAAAGGACAGGATGCTCTTCTCCCTGACACTCCTGCGAGAGAACTGCTCCTAAACCAACATCAGAGGCATCTGTCTGTACAATAAAATCTTTAGCGAAATTGGGGGTTACCAAAACTGGATGGGCACAAAGGGCATCTTTCAACTGCTTAAAAGCTTGTTCTGCTTCTGGGGACCATTTTATCATAATTGGGGCCCTTGCTTTTGTGAGATCCGTCAAGGGTGCCGCAATTGTAGCGAAATTCGGGATAAACATTCTATAATAACTAGTTATCCCAATAAATGCTCTTACTTGTTTTTTAGTTAGAGGCTGTGGCCAGTTCTGTATGGCCTCTATTTTTGTTGTCTGAGGTTTAACTAATCCTCTACCAATAGTATAACCCAAGTACTTAGCTTCCTGTAAACCAACAGTACATTTTGCAGGATTGGCAGTTAACCCAGCGGACCGTATTGCATCAAGTACTGCTTGAACTTTTGGAAGATGGGATTCCCAATCTGTACTATAAATTATAACATCATCCAAATATGCTGCCGCATAACGAACATGGGGTTTCAGAATTCTATCCATCATCCTCTGGAATGTTGCCGGGGCCCCATGTAAACCAAATGGCAACACCGTATACTGAAATAAGCCCTCTGGGGTTGAAAAAGCTGTCTTTTCCTTTGCTTGACTAGTGAGAGGCACCTGCCAATACCCTTTCGTTAAATCAATTGTAGTGAGATAACGTGCTTTTCCTAGCCTTTCTATTAACTCATCTACTCTAGGCATTGGGTAGGTGTCAAATTTGGAAACACAATTAAGCTTACGAAAGTCATTACAGAACCTTAATGAACCATCCGGCTTTGGAACAAGCACGATTGGACTGTTCCACTCACTTTGTGATTCCTCAATTACCCCAAGCTTTAACATTTTTTCTACCTCCAGTTTAATAGCCTTTCTACGAGCCTCAGGGACCCTATAGGGTTTAAGGCAGACCTTCTTCCCTGGTTCTGTTATTATGTCATGCTTAATAACATTAGTTTTTCCCGGTACCACAGAAAATACCTCTTTGTTTCTTCTAATAAAATCCTTGACCTCTCGCTTCTGATGTACAGATAGGGTTTCTGATATATTTACCTCTGGTTCAGTGACAGGGAGTTCTGTAGGTTTTAAGGCAACTAAAACTTCCCTATCTTTCCAAGGTTTTAACAGATTTATATGATATATTTGCTCAGGTTTCCTTCTCCCTGGCTGACTTACTTTGTAATTAACATCACCCACTTTCTCAATTATCTCATATGGGCCCTGCCAAGTAGCCAAGAAATTATTTTCAACTGTAGGGACCAGAACTAACACCCTATCCCTAGGTTGAAACACCCTGGCTCTAGCATTACGGTTGTAGCTGTACTTTTGTGCTTTCTGTGCTTTTCCCATATGTTCCCTTACAATGGGCATGACAGCTTCCATACGATCCTGCATTTGGGAAATATGTTCAATAATACTTCGATAAGGTGTTGTCTCTTGCTCCCAAGTCTCTTTAACTATATCTAGTAATCCCCTGGGATGCCGCCCATATAACAGTTCAAATGGGGAAAAACCTGTAGAAGCCTGGGGAACCTCCCTGATAGAGAACATTAAATAGGGTAACAGAAGGTCCCAATTTCTCCCATCTGTGTCAATTACCTTTCTTAGCATACTTTTGAGAGTTTTGTTAAACCTTTCTACTAAACCATCAGTCTGAGGGTGATATACTGAGGTCCTTAGTTGTTTTATGCCAAACAACTTACACAATTCTTTTGTAACCCTGGACATAAATGGAGTTCCTTGGTCTGTCAAAATTTCCTTAGGTATCCCGACCCTGCTAAACATTAGCATGAGTTCTTTTGCTATGGACTTTGCAGAGCTGTTACGAAGGGGAACTGCCTCAGGATAGCGTGTAGCATAATCAAGGATTACCAGTATATATTGATGTCCTCTAGCAGATTTAACCAACAGACCCACCAAGTCCATAGCAATTCTTTCAAAAGGCACATCAATTATAGGCAAGGGCACTAAAGGGTTACGAAAATCTTTAGCAGGAGCTGTAAGTTGACACTTAGGGCATGAAGCACAATAATCCTTGATGGCTACAAATATCCCTGGCCAATAAAACCTTCTAAGAACTCTCTCTTTGGTTTTCTCAACTCCCAAATGCCCCCCTAGCATGTGGTTATGTGCAAGATTTAAAACAGTGTTCCTAAAAGCCTGGGGCACCAAAAGTTGTTTAACAATGTCTGTTCCTTTCTTCTCTACACGATATACCAAATCATTAACTGCTTCAAAATAAGGATAGGGTAATACATTTCCTGGCTGTGTCACAACATCATTTATAACCCTGATATTATTTCTTGCCTCTACCAATGTTGGATCCTCCCATTGGGCTTTTTTAAAATTACCAGGGCCACCAACCAGATCTATCAAATCATCAATATTTTCCGAGCTAGTACTTGGTACTTCATTACTCTGAGAAGGTTGATCACCTACTAATACAGGCATAGGGCAATAAATCTTATTTTTCTCCTTTTCAATGGAACCCCCTTCAAAATCAGTTTCAGAGAAAGGAAATACATAAATATCAGAAGTTTGACATATTTCTGGAGATTCCCATAACTCCAGAAATTTTGGAAAATCTCTCCCTATCACCACCTCATGGGCTAAATTTGGTACTACACCAACACAATATTTTAATTTACCACACTGAGTCTCAATCTCCACCTCAGCTGTAGGATATTCCCGTTTATCTCCATGAACACAGATAATTCCCATTTTTTCCCCATAATCTAATATTGCATCTGGTACTAAAGATTTAGCCACTAGTGTGACCATACTTCCTGAATCAAGCAAAGCCCTAGACACTTTACCATTAACCATCACAGTACACCAATGGGAATCATTATTAACAGAGCTGTTGCTATTAGGCAATAGTGAATGTGCAACATTACAGTCCATAAATTCATCTTTATCACAGTCTCTAGCAATATGCCCAACCTCATTACATTTAAAACATCTTACAGGTTGGTTATATTTAAATGTTTCCTTAATTCCTGGGGAAATGTCTCTGGTGTTTTGCCTATACACCTGCTGCTCTCTTATCCCCTTTATCCCCTGAACAGTCTTACCAGTTCTTGTAGAGCTCTGGGACTTGGGATTGTGGGGCTGATCCATTGAAGATTGTTGCAAAACTTCTCCTGAAGCTATAAATCTTTCGACCAATACAATCAACTGATCTGCTGTTTGAGGATCACCTTGATTAACCCACCGCCGCAGGGAAGCAGGTAATCCACGCTGAAACCGGTCCATCACCAGTAGTTCCACTATTTTGGTAGCCGAATTAACCTCTGGTTGCAGCCACTTCTTGGCAAGGTGTATAAGGTCGAACATCTGGGATCTTGCAGCATTATGAGATGAAAACATCCAGGAATGGAATCTTTGTGCACGGACTGCCGAAGTCACCCCCAGGCGTGCAAGGATTTCTGCTTTCAATTTCTCATAGTCACCGGCTTGTGCTGGCTCTAAATCAAAGTAGGCCTTCTGAGGTTCACCACTAAGAAATGGCGCAAGTATACTCGCCCACTCAACTGTCGGCCATTTTTCTCTTTCTGCTGTGCGTTCAAATGCCAAAAGATATGCCTCAACATCATCAGCTGCTGTCATTTTTTTGAAGATAATGACTACCCTTATTACTCTGGAACCTTGGCTGCCACCAACATATTCAGAGTTCAGTCTTTCTGATATGGCTTGAACCTCTCGTTGCAGAGTCTGTGTAGCACTTTGCTGCTCCTCCCGGGTCTTCCTGAATGTCTCAGCTTGCACAGCAGTCATCTGTTGTATCAACAATTCAGTGTTCTCCTTCTGTGATTTAGCCAGCAGCATAGCACTCTCTGACTGGGCCAAGACCAACTGTTGCAGTGCTGCACTATTTTCAGCAGCTTTTCTGTTAGTCTCCTGCTGTATAGCATTAGAATGGATCAAAGCTTTAATGACTTCCTCCATGTTGCTTGCAGATTATTATGCCCACAGACATACAACGTGGTTGCCCGTATTCTCCCCCAAGTGTGACAGGAACACTTTTAACCACGGTCTTCTAGGGCACAAATGCAGCACAGGACAATCCACTGTAGTTTAAAAGGCTTTATTTTTCACAGCAATAACAAACAGGCAGTTCATTTTCAAAAGAGGGAAATCCTTCCTCTGCAGCAAAGTTAAGTGCTTTTAAATGTGTCCCAGCACTTCACAGCATTCCACAAGTGCTTTGTAAAAATAATGTCCTTTTACAGTTCACAGGAACAAAAGTCTTTTACACAGTGTAACAAACACACACACCAGCTTCTGTAGCTGTATATCTCTCTCTCAAGGCCTAAGTGAGGCTGCTATTTAAACCCTCACAACTTCTAATTAGCCACACCTGTGATTAGCTATATATATATATATACAACACACATAAAGTCCAGCACTCACAAACAAGTGAGTGGATAGACTTTGAAGGATTTGGGGTCCTAAATACTTTCCATCCGCTACCCTTCCAGATACACTGTGACATATCCCCCCCAGCACAGACCTATTGGAATGAGTGGCCTTCATCAATAAGCAGTGCACACAGTAATGACCATTTGCATTAACCTGAGCTTTACCAGTCCTATGCTCTATAGTAAAATTAAACAATTGAAGGCTAAGAAAACACCTGGTCATTCTGGTATTTTTCTCTTTATTTTGCCTCATCCAAGTCAAAGGTGCATGACTAGTAATAAATTTAAATTTTCCTCCTAGAAGGCAATATTTTAAGGTTTCCAGTGCCCATATAATTGCTGAACACTGTTTTTCAACTACAGAGTACCTCTGTTCATGCAAATTCCATTTCCTACATGAATGGATGCTGCTCACCTGTGCACTAGGGATAGTACAGCTCCTAGACCTTCATTAGATACATCAGTCTGTACCTTAAAGTCTTTTGTAAAATATGGAGTTACTAAGACTGGGTAATCACACAATGCCATCTTTAAGACATTAAATGCCTGTTCACTTTACATCACTGAACTTTTAGACTTGGTTAGCTCTGTTAAAGGATTAGCAATTGTAGCAAAATTAGGGATGAATCTACTGTAATACCCTGTAAGACCTAAACATGCTCTTACTTGTTTCTTTGTTACAGGGTTGGGCCAACCAGAAATAGCCTCTACTTTGCCCTTTTGTGTTTTAAGTAATCCCCTTCCAATAGTGTAACTCAAATATTCAGCCTTTTCCAATCCTAAGAAACACTTAGCAGGGTTGGCAGTTAGGCCAGCAGCACGGATAGAATCTACTACTGCCTGAACTCGGGGCAGATGTGTTTCCCAGTCCACACTGTGATTCACATCATCAAGGTAGGCAGCAGCATATTCTCTATGAGGCCTAAGTATCCTACCCACCATAATAGAGAAAATACAAAAATACAGGCTTATAAACTAGTTAAAAATAACAATAACAGAAAAGGAATATGGTGGGACTGTATTCCCTCAGGGATATATATTGATCTGGCTTCTCTACTCTGCTACTTCTTGAAAAATGTAACCTCAGAAACGGAGAGCCAACATACAGCTAGATTACGAGTTTTGAGCGATATAGGGAAATTAACGACCGCCACAAAAGCAGCAGTGTTTCACATCCCTATAGCGCTGTTATTACAGGTTTTGAAAAACCTGGCTTTTGCGGGCGATATGGTGGCGTTGAGCTCCATATCGCATCCAAATACGAGCGGTGTCTAAAAACTGCGATCGCAGAAACAAAAGCTCCATAACGCAGCCCCATTAAGGTCTATGGGGAAAACCACATCTAAACACCCCTAATCTGCCGCCCCCGACATCGCCGCAACCTACATAATGTTATTAACCCCTAATCTGCTGCTCTTAACATCGCCGCCACCTACATTACAGTTATTAACCCCTAATCTGCTGCCCCTAACATCGCTGCCACCTAAATACACTTATTAACCCCTAATTTGCCATCCCCAATGACCCCTAAACCTCTGGCCTCCCACATCACTAACACTACATAAATATATTAACCCCTAAACCTAACTCTAACGTAACCCTAACCCTAAGCATAAGTCTAACCCTAACGTAACCCTGCACCTAACCCTGCTAACCTCTGTTCAGGTGAAAAGATCTACGTAATCTCTTCAGTATGGTGATGTCACTCAAATAGTTTTAGAAATGCAAATTTTACCTTGAGATTTGTATCATACTTAACGAGTTCTGTATGTGAAGGAGAGACTCATACATTACAAAGGGCTAGATTACAAGTTAAAAGTAAACAGTCAAGCCCAAGCACAAACAAAATTTGCGTTCAAAGTAATACCACCTAAAGACCTAGCGTAAAGAGTAAGGTTTAAAAAAAAAAAGTTTCACAATCACCTAATAAACATATTAAAATAAACTATTACTCTCATATATACACATTCTTATAAAATAATTTTCAGGGTTAAATGGGATATGGTATATGGCAAGGTATTCGACTGGAAAGGGCTATTATAAATAAACACATATCTACACATGTATAAACATATATACATGTACACACACATATAAATATGTATACAATAAAGAAGTATCTTTGTTTCAATACCGGAGAGTTCTTTCCTGCTTGGATTATATGTGTTTACTTTGAAATGCACCCTGGATGCTAGTATATGGTGAAGTGTGCTGGGCTCACATTGGGATATATATACACATAGAGAAGCACACTCACAGGAACAAACAACTGGCTCAATACTATTGTTAGCCTGTTCTATGGCGATTTACCACCTGGGTGCAGCTTCTTTTAGCCCAGTAATGCTTTTCACAGAGAAGAACTTTCCTGTAGTACATCAGTCTGATCCCGCCTATTACGGTCAGTCCAGTGCTGAAATACCAGGCAATTCCTCTCTGAACAAGGAACACAGCAACCCCAGACGATCGTTTTGGCCTTCATTGGGCCTCGTCAGTGAGGTGTAGCCATATTCCTCTAAGCACACTGAGCAAGGAGTCCACGTCTGGTTTCCCCTTTTTCCCATAGGGAGACTAAATACACACAGAGAGAAGCACACTCACAGGAACGAACAACTGGCTCAATACTATTGTTAGCCTGTTCTATGGTGATTTACCACCTGGGTGCAGCTTATTTTAGCCCAGTAATGCTTTTCACATAGTAGAACTTTCCTGTAGTACATCAGTCTGATCCCGCATATTACGGCAATTCCTCTCTGAACAACTAACACAGCAACCCCAGACGATCGTTTCGTCCTTCATTGGGCCTCGTCAGTGAGGTGTAGCCATATTCCTCTAAGCACACTGAGCAAGGAGTCCACGTCTGGTTTCCCCTTTTTCCCATAGGGAGACTAAATACACATAGAGATCAGACTGATATACTACAGGAAAGTTCTTCTCTGTGAAAAGCATTACTGGGCTAAAAGAAGCTGCACCCAGGTGGTAAATTGCCATAGAACCGGCTAACAATATCATTGAGCCAGTTGTTCGTTCCTGTGAGTGTGCTTCTCTCTGTGTGTATTTAGTCTTCCTATGGGAAAAAGGGGAAACCAGACGTGGACTCCTTGCTCAGTGTGCTTAGAGGAATATGACTACACCTCACTGACGAGGCCCAATGAAGGCCGAAACGATCGTCTGGGGTTGCTGTGTTCCTTGTTCAAAAAGTAATTGCCTGGTATTTCGGAGCTGGACTGACCGTAATAGGCGGGATCAGACTGATATACTACAGGAAAGTTCTTCTCTGTGAAAAGCATTACTGGGCTAAAAGAAGCTGCACCCAGGTGGTAAATCGCCATAGAACAGGCTAACAATAGTATTGAGCCAGTTGTTCGTTCCTGTGAGTGTGCTTCTCTCTGTGTGTATTTAGTCTTCCTATTGGAAAAAGGGGAAGCCAGACGTGGACTCCTTGCTCAGTGTGCTTAGAGGAATATGGCTACACCTCACTGACGAGTGTTTCTCTCTGTGTGTATATATATATATATATATATTTTGTATAAAGCTATAAAGCACTGTGCAAAAAGTCTTAGGCAACCATTAGATTTGTTGTAAAAGCAATGGTATAATATATAATTATTTCTCATTCTCTTTATTAGAATACAACCAGAAAATACAGGATATTTATATGCAGTATTAAAAAACAGGAAAAAGAATAAAGACTGCTTTTATAGCCTAAAGTGGCAAGTATTTAGTGTGACCTCCCCTTATACTTAAAGGGATATGAAACCTAAAAAAAATATTTCATGATTCAGAGAATACAATTTTAAACAACTTTCTAATTTACTTCTATTATGTAATCTGTTTCATTCTCTTAGTATCATTTGTTGAAGGAGCAACTATGCACTACTGGTTTCTAACTAAACCAATCACAATCAATATGTAGACACTAATCAACAGCTAGGACCTAGGTTCTCTGCTGCTCCTGAGCTTGTCTAGATAAACCTTTCAGCAAAGAATAACAAGAGAAAGAAGCAAATTAAATAATAGAAGTAAATTGTAAAGTTGTTTAAAATTGTATTCTCTATCTGAATCATGAAAGAAATGTTTTTTTTTTTTTATGTCCCTTTAAGCAATAGAAGGAATCTGGCTCTTGTAAACTTAAATTGAATTGAACCCTAATTAATGTCATTGCTAACACCTGCATTTGTCCTACTATTTCATGTCAAAATGACTGCTGTGAAAAAGTTCTATTACACCAGGTTTGTACAAGATATGCTTGAGCATTATATACACAAATGGTATGAGTTTAATTCATTGGAAGATTGCTAATAAAACCAACTTTCAATCACATCATTCCATTCAAAATGCCAAAGATCACAGAATTTGACAGCTATAAAATCATACTTTTGCATCAGCAAGGCAACTCTCAAAGGGAAATCAGCAAAGAAAAAACTGGATACTCATGATGTGGTATTCAAGAATTTGAAGAATCAGGAGAGGTCAAGGACCAAACAAGGACTGGAAGGCCAAGAAAACTTTCAAAATCTGATGAGAAGTTTCTTAGAGTTTCGTCTTTGAGAGACCGGTAGTCCAGCAAGGACCTGTCTCAGCATCTGGCAGCTTCATTGGGATGCCAAGTTGACTCTTTTACAATCACAGTCAGCCACAAAACCACTTTTTCGAAAGGGTAACAGGGTGAAAAGGCTAAGATATGCTAAATCTCGTAAAAGACTGGAATGAAGATCTAAAGATCAGTGGAAAAGAGTATTATGGAGTGACAAATCCAAGTTTGAAATGTTTGGGTCCAGTCGTCAACAATATGTGAGAAGATAATTTGGAGAAAGATGGAAGAATGAGTGCTTGCGGCCTTCAGTGAAACATGGTGGATGGAGAGTCTGTACTGGATTGGGGCTGCATTTCTGCCAGTGGTGTTGGGGATATTGTCCGAATTGATAGGTTCATGAATGTTTACAGGTTTTAATTTATCATGCCATTCCATCTGGAAAGCGCCTGATTGGGAATGGTTTTATTTCTCAACATGATAACGATCCCAAGCACACTGCTAATGCATTGAAATATTATTTGGAGAGAAAAAGCACTGACAGTCATGTACTGGCCTCCACAGAGCCCAGACCTGAACAAAATATTGGCAGAGAAATAAATAAAAGACAACCTAAATCTAAAGATGAACTCTGGGAAGTGCTGAAAGAAGCCTGGTTTAATATACAAGAAGATTACTTCAGAAAACTTCAGGACAGTTTCCCCAAAAGAGTTCAAGATGTGCCTAGTGCCAAGGGAGGTCCCATTAAATACTGAATTTTGCCTGAAGAAGCCATTTTGTTCTGAAAATTGTTGTTTTTATATTTTGTGGACATACTTCCTGTATTTATTGTTTGTATCTTAATAAAGAAACAGAAAAATAAATATGAATGTTCATTAAGACTTTGCTAAAACAACAAATGTAATCGTGGCCTAAGACTTTTGCACAGTACTGTAAATATATCTATAAATATATCTATATATATATATATCTATATATATATAACAACATTTTAAATTAGGGGGAGATAAAAGGCGAGTTTAAAATCCTCCACTACGCACAAAATATAGAAAAAATAACTCATTGTGTAGTTCATTAACAAATCTAGACAGGCCCAGAGGCTTGTTTTCCCACAGAAAACCTCTGAATTACATTGTTTCCAATGCAGCAAAGGATTCTGGGTAAGATATGCAAATTAAGTACACAATGACACACATTTTTACTTCAGTCTGCTTTTCAGCAGGAAAACAAGCCTCTGGGCCTGTCTAGATTTGTTAATGAACTACACAATGAGTTATTTTTTTCTATATTTTGTGCATAGTGGAGGATTTTAAACTCGCCTTTTATCTCCCCCTAATTTAAAATGTTGTTGTATTCTGCCTGGAATCAACTTCACCCAGCAGTGATTCTAACCTTCTCCCAGCTGATGAGTGGCAAAAACCACGAAACAGTCTGTCCTCGGATGGCTATGAATCACTGCACTAACCCTAGCTAAGTTTATAAGCTGTGTGAACAGCGATATATATATATATATATATATATATATATATATATACATATATATATATATATATATATATATATATATATATATATATATATATATATATATATATATAAATATATATATATATATATATATATATATTAAATACTATGGATCCAGCACTCACTTTTCATTTGTGCATTTATTTGTGAAGTTTTGGGGAAAAACCTTCTCCAAAGGTTGTTTCCAGAAACGTCACAAATAAATGCACAGATGAAGAGTGAGTGCTAGGTCCCTTGTACAGAGTATCTGTCTGAGTCGTCTGAGGAAGGAGATACTCTGTCCCCGAAACGTCACTGTTCACAGTAAAGGATTACTTTTGAAATGACCATAGTGCAAGTTTTTTGTTTGTATATATATATATATATATATATATATATATATATATATATATATATATACTGAATATACCAAATGCAAGTGAGCCCAGCACTCTTTAACTCAAACAGCCACCATGGTGCTCCTCAAAGAAGTATATATATATATATATATATATATATATATATATGTTGCAAGCTGGAAAAAGCACTCATCCGGATTTAGCAAAGAAAATACATTTATTGTATTAACTTTTTCGGGGTTGCCTCCGTCCTCAGATACTGTATCTGAGGACGGGGGCAACTCCGAAAACGTTAATACAATAAATGTATTTTCTTTGCTAAATCTGGATGAGTGCTTTTTCCACCTTGCAACATATATATATATAAAATCTCAGAAAGAACAGTTCAGACTTGTATGAAGATAGTCTCATAGATGACTAAGCAGATTCTTAAATTTCTTCCTGTGTCGAGGAGTGAGTTTGATAGAATATCGCTTTGAAGTGTATAGGAGCAGCTCTCAAATTAAAGCGTGTTGTCAGAAAAACGCTTTCATAAGAAGAGAATAAAAGAAAAGACTACATCCGTGACTCAAAGTCACCGTATTTATTATACAGATTGCACAAAGATAAAATGCAGTCACCAGAAGTGCAACATAAATATGCACATAAAAAAGATTGAAGTCCACTGTTGATGCGTGACCGTACTACACCTGCTTCATCTGATCCCAGCTGTTGTAGAGTAGCTGTACTTGATGGATCGGATTTAAATCATGGATCCAGGTATAGGCATCAGAAAATGGTAGCCGAAATTAAAATTCCTCTACTTGTCCGTTTTGCCCCCACGAGTTTCGTCTGCAGCTTCACAGACTTTCTCAAGTGTATGTTGTTTGTAGTGTATAAGCCGGCTTTACTTTTCATATTTAACTCCCATTGATTATGACTTCTTACGAAGTTCCTCCAATAGGAGACTATCCTGGAGTCACGTGACCTCTCCCCAAAATAGCTACAGTGAGTAATGTAGCATTTTACTGCAAACTTTAGAGGTATACTATATACGGGATACAATTTATATGCAAATATCTCACATATTCAAACACATTTGACAAGTGCTAATCATTAAAAGAATGATTAAAGTTGCTTCGTATAGTTAGCTACATGTTTCAATGCAAAACACATATTTACAAATAAGAGAATTCACCTAAAAATATTCTAAATGTACAAGCATACAATCGGCTTATACAGTCTAACTGATAATTGATCTGCTGTTTGGATAATCAACCAGATGTTAATTATCTACTTAAAGGGACACTGAACCCACATTTTTTATTTCATGATTCAGATAGAGCATGCAATTTTAAGAAACTTTCTAATTTACACCTATTATCAATTTGTCTTGGTTCTCTTGCTTTCTTTATTTGAAAAAATAGCATCTAAGCTATTTTTTCCGTTCAGAACCATGGAAAGCACTTGTTTATTGGTGGGTGAATTTATCCACTAATCGACAAAAACAACCCAGTTTGTTCACCAAAAATGGGCTGCCATCTAAACTTACATTCTTGCATTTCAAATAAAGATACCAAGAGAATGGAGACAATTTGATAATAGGAGTCAATTAGAAAGTTGCTTAAAATTGCATGCTCTATCTGAATCACAAAAGAATAAAATTTGGGTTCAGTGTCCCTTTAAGGCTCATCATGTGTTCTATATTGCATAAACGCTATTTACCATAGATTAAGGTAGGAAAAGGTAGGATTTAAGGTAGGTAGGAATTAAGGTAGGAAAAATCCTATTGGCTGATGCAATCAGCCAATAGGATTGAACTTCAATCCTTTTGGCTGATCCAATCAGCCAATAGGATTGAGCTTGCATTCTTTTGGCTGTTCCAATCAGCCAATAGAATGCAAGTTCAATCCTATTGGCTGATTGAATGAATTTTATTATTTTGGGGGGCTTTTTTATTTTATTAGGGGGATTAGAGTAGGTGTAATTAGTTTAAAATTCTTGTAATTATTTTTTCGTAATTTAGTTTATTTCATTTAATTGTATTTAATTGTAGTTAGTTTAGGGAATTAATTTAATTATAGTGTAGTGTTAGGTGTAATTGTAACTTAGGTTAGGGTTTATTTTACAGGTAAATGTATACAAAGTTGCCTGTAAAATAAAAATAAATCCTGGGATAACTACAATGTAACTTATATTGTAGCTATCTTAGGGTTTATTTTATAGGTAAGTATTTAGTTTTAAATAGGAATAATTTATTTAATTGTAGTAATTTTATTTAGATTATTTTAAATTATATTTAAATGAAGGGGGTGTTAGGGTTAGGATTAGATTTAGGTTTAGGGGTTAATATATTTACTATAGTGGCGGCGACGTTGGGGGCGGCAGATTAGGGGTTAATAATTGTAGTTAGGTTGCAGCGATGTTGGGAGCAGCAAATTAGAGGTTAATAACTATAATGTAGGTGTCGGCGATGTTGGGGGCAGCAGATTAGGGGGGTTCATTAGTATAATGTAGGTGGCTGCGGTGTCCGGTGCGTCAGATTATGGGTTAATAATATAATGCAGGGGTCAGCGATGTGGGGGCGGCAGATTAGCATGCACGTAATCTAGGCGTCATCCTGGACTCATCGCTCTCCATGGACTGGCAAATCAACGCTGTCTCTTCTGCATGCTTCCACACACTTCACCTGCTGCAAAAGATCTTCAAATGGATCCCAACCGAGACCAGGAAGACTGTCACTCATGCCCTCGTCAGCAGCCGACTGGACTATGGTAACGCACTCTACGCCTGCACCACCATCAAGCTCCAAAAGAGACTACAGTGCATCCAGAATGCCTCGGCCAGACTAATCCTCGACATCCCTCATCAATGCCACATCACCAAACCCCTGCAGGACCTGCACTGGCTCCCCATCAACAAAAGAATAACCTTCAAGCTTCTCACCCACGCATTCAAGGCCCTCCACAACATCGGTCCCGAATACTTGAACCACCGCGTTACCTTCTACACCCCTGCCAGACAACTTTGGTCGGCCGACCAAGCCCTCGCAGTCATCCCCCGCATCAGGAAAACCACAGCGAGAGGCAGATCCTTCTCTCACCTGGCAGCCAAGACTTGGAACACCCTCCCACTGCACCTCAGACAAGCTACCGCCCTAACTAAGTTCAGAAAGGACCTCAAGACCTGGCTCTTCAACTGAACTGAAACCCTCAGCGCCTTGAGACCCTTACGGGTGAATAGCCGCGCTTCACAAGAACCCAATAGATAGATAAGTATAAGGTTTAAAAAAATCCCAAAAGATGTTGTGTAATTTCTCTCAATGCTTTGAGTTTTTGCTCACCAGGCCCAACATGAGTTTTGGAGTAACAACACATTAAAAACAATTGATTTTTCATAATGAAGATCCATATTAAATTAATATACTTATTGGGATGTGCTATATATCTGTGCCTTACTAAAAAGTAAATGTGTTGTATGTAGAGTGATTACTTAGTGCCCCTCTATACCAAGCACACATTTTTTGTAAAGTCACATGTTGCTATTCATTAGCATATGTTTTGTATGTAATTGATAAACTTAATAAATATCTCTGTCCAGCTGTGTTCTTTTACAAACAGTAAAGTCTGAGGTGTCTACAATGGGCATAAAGGTTCCTATCTAAGATAACCAGCAATTTAAATGGCATTAATAATTAAGATAAAGACAATGACATACCTTGTTGAAATACCTTCTTAATTGGAAAGTGCCAATGGTCCTAGTCCCTCTGAGGCTTTTCACTGCACTTCTAACACAATTACTTATAGATGTGTTACTAACAAAAATATTCACCTGTATTTGGAAAACATCTTCAAGACTCAAGAATGGCAAATGTACAAAAAACATTGGTATTAAATAGCATCAATAAGATTACATGGAAGAGTAACTTGCTTTTAAAATACCAAGAGTGAAACTTAAATCAATTTAAATGAGAAAGACAATTGATTTTATTTAAATATTGCCCATTATGTAAAGAGTTAATAAGACTTGGAATTATCAGGGTTGTCATTAGCAGACTAGAGCCAAGGCCCATTATCTTCAAGAATGCTTATTAGTGCTGAAGCACAGATACTTAGGAAATCACTATGCAAGTAAATACATGTATGAATCATTCTACAGAAGATGTTAAAAGCAAACAATGAATGGTAATCTAGCAAATACATGTAGTTTCAGGTATATTATATTTATAAAGGTTATATACAATAAAACAAAATAAGGTGGTTTTAGTGCACTGTATTCAGGATTAAAGCAAAGCCAGGGAGTCAAATTATTATATCAACACTATTTATTGATGTAAAATATAAAACAAATTGATCCAAATGAGGAAGGCACGAGACAAGATAAAGAAAAAAAACAAAACTATATGGAACTGGTGTTTCACAGATTTTTAAATAGGATTTTATCAAGCGTTTTCACAATTAATTTCATATAAGTTTTAGAATTAACATGTTTTCTAAATACCCAATCACTTTATTGCAATATTAAATAAACAGTCTGATGTTGATATTCAGGTTTCACAGTTTAAATGTGTGAGCTGTATTTGTGATATAATATTAAACCAGGAAGTTGTTTTTAACATGTAAACTAAGCATGTACAAAACATTAAAGGGACATAAACCCACCCCCCAAAAAAATATTTCATGATTCAGAAAGATAAACAACACAGCATCACTTAAGCCAGCTCATAACACTCATCTGTCGCAGGACATCATCTGATGTTTTTTGTATTTATGATTTAGAAAGAGAATATCATTTTAAACAACTTTCCAATTTGCTTCAATGTTATCCTTTGTTGAAAAGCAGGAAAGTAAAATTTGTTGTGTGCACGTGTCTGCTGTACAATATGGCAGCAGTTTTGCAACAATGCAATACATTAGCAAGCACACTAGATGGCAGCACTATTTCCTGTTATGTAGTGCTGCCAGACATGTGCATGCTACCAATCTAGATATCTCTTCAACAAAGAATAACAAGAGAACAAAGCAACTTTGATAATAGGTAATATGGAAACTTTTAAAAATTTTATTCTTTATCTGAATTATGAAACAGGACAATAGTTTGGATTTGGTTAGTTATTTAATTTTTTTTCTCCAAATTGATTAGAATGGCTTTTAGTTTTTAAAACCCTGTGAATAGACAGTCAAGATACTTTGCATGAAAAATCCTGATTGATTAGAATGGGAACTTCTGCAAAATGTTTCTTAAGGCTTTCTACATAAATACTTCTATGAGTGTGCAGAATTCCTGAATTTATTCAGCACCAAGGCCAGCAGCCAAAACTAGATTAGGCTTATTCTAAAAAATAAAATAAGTTGTACTGAATAATTTTAATTTGCTTCCCATGTTTAGACAATAAAACTATAACAGGAGAGAATTTATCATTGGGGGAAAAAGCCCTTGTGGAAATAGGGCAAACTAGTTAATCAATTCATGTAATAACAGGTAATTTATCAGTCTTATACAAGTATTTATTAATAAAAAAAACAAACACTTTCCATTTATCAGTCTTATAAAAGTATTTATTAATAATAAAAAAAAAAAACACTTTCCATTTTTTTAATTGACTTTGTAATCTAAGCAAAAAGAAATTACCAGTGCTGAATTAAGGAAAGTGATTGTTATCCTACTGTACAAAAACAGTTCTAGGTTGTAAAAAAAAAAAACAGGGGTGTTATTAAGCAAAGAACATGTCATCACGCTACTTTCCTTGCTTTCAGCCATACAATAAAGTAGGAGACCACAACCAATTTATTGCAAAGTAATTTGGAATGTAACATTTTTGCATCATTCATTTCATCAGTATGTTATAGATTTTGCAAGCCATCATTATATTACATAGATATGTATAGCAATGTTAAATAAATAAGAGCAGGCTTTATAGCTATTTGGAAGTCTGCACCCTCTCCAAATAACATGCCTGATGCTCTCAATAGCTGTGCCGTGTTATAAAGGGACATTACACACTTAATAAGTTATGAACATAGTATTTAGAATATTCCCTGCCCCCCTCTAGTCATGGGTGTCGCCATGTTGAAATAAGTTTCTCACTACATTCCAGTGTTGATGTGTTTGCATATGTGAAGCTACTCTTCATCAGATACCTGCAGTAAAATATAGGTCCATTATTTATGAGCAGCACCCATGATAAGAGGTAAATGCATGGAACGTTTTTAGTATTTAGTGTCCCTTTATGACAAGGCATTGTGAAGATAGGATTGCATAGACATCTTATTGTTAAACTAAATAAAAAAACATAATGAATAATGTTACTATCTCCTTTGTGTAGGAGAGTAAAGGAACAATGTGGAAATTAGACATGTGCATTAGTTTTGTTACAAATGCAAACAATCATTTCCTTTCACAATATGAATGCACCACCTAAAACAAATGAAAATTAAGAAATACTGACAAAATTTGTTAGTATTTATTGATTGTCTTTAAATTACTTTTAGGGGTTAATATACTTACCTCTAGCAGGCTTGAGAGCCACACTAATCTTGACCCTTCTTAATAGAGCCCTGGTCCACGCTAATGCCATGGATCTCAGGGTCTTCATTTTTGGAGAAGGTCCTTTAGCGCTAGGAAACGGCCTTCTTTTAGCGTGAGCCAAGGCTCTAAGAAGAAGAGTCAGGATTAGCATGGCTCTCCAGTGCACTACAGGTAAGTATAAGGCTACAGGTTAAATTTTGCGCCTGTAGTAAAGTTACATTTACATTTGTTTAATGCAAACAAATATAAATGTTCCATGAATATTCTAAATTCGCTTTATTTAAAACTAAACAAATATTGAATAGTGCAGCAGATAAATATTCAGTGAACTTAATTTCTGCGAATATTTCTGCCAAAATATTTGAACAAACCAAAATTTCCTCAGCTACAAATGTGTAGTGGAAACTACATAAGCACCAAATATGTGAAAGCTCAAACTGGAAAAATATGCCAGAGTACTGAAAAATTTCTCATAGAAACCTGAGATTTTTGTTTCTATCCATTTTTAGTCTTCCTCCATTTTGTTTGTGTAGCCAAAGAAATTGCATTATCAATTTTCAGCTGGAAAAAGCATTTTACAGGTAACTCAATACATTTCATCCAATTAACATGATTATTATAAATTATTATTATTTTAATTTTTTTCAATTTTATTTATTTTTTGGCTAAGCTCTCTGGAATATCTAACGCTATTTAAAGACATTAATCTTAAAAACATGTATCTTATGAATATGAAAAGCACATATTCAAAAAGGCTAATAAAGTTAATTTGAATTAAGGGATTGTGCCTGTTTGTTCACAGCTGGTTTGTAAGATAGAAGCTCACTCGCTGATAAGCAATCATCTACAGTTGTATTGGTGGAAAATGACATGCTACGCATGCATAAAACAGAAGCCATTCATTTTTTACCTCTGAACAATCCATTTAAAAAAAATAATACTGTAAAATATTTATTTTATGTACCTTTAAGTTGTATATTTAATGAGAAATGATTGGCACTCATTTGTGTTAAAATCCAAAAAGTATATTAATTTTGGTTTCAGGCTTCTATATTTAAAGCTATAGCATACTATTTTACTATGTAATTAACAAATAAAATGAAATAAATTTGTTGAAAGCTGTGCCTTGGAAAATATGTGCTTTTTTTTAAAGAAAGCAGTAAAATTGTCTGAAAAGCGCAAGTAACATTTTAATTTGAGGACATTATTAGATCATTTTTTAAAACAGTTGCATGGTTTAAAGATGTATTTTATTTACTTTTTTTTTCGTTACACACAGATTGACCAATCCTGTGTCTCAGCCAATCACTAAGAAGAGGAGATACACTTGCACTTTGCAGTTCTGAAGTGCAACTGCGTTTACATTGTGGTATTCTGGACTGCAGAGTGCTTACATGACCTCTATTTATTGCTTGGTTGCCATAATGGAGCGTGCACACTGAGCTGGCTAAATGGTGTGAGTGGTACACATGTGATTTGTATTTTTTAAAAAAAAATAGCAGAGACCTATACTCTGTGAGTAACTAAAAAAAAAAAATTCCCTTCTTGATTTTTTGTATAAAAATGGAGGATTTCTGAAGTTGTGTATTTTTAAATTAAAGTGAATGTCAAGTTTGATGAATCAGTGCCCGGTTTTAAAAACCCTATTCAAAAAAAGGGCACTTTCAGTCATCAAATTTTACATTTTCACTCGTTTTGTTAAAATACTTACCTTTTAATCTTGAAAGCCACTCCAGCGATTCCCCCTCGTGCCGCTTGTCACTTCATACGTCAGCAATGACGAATATGGCATCCTCCAATCACGGCTTTCCCCCCAGGGGAATCATTGCCTGAGGCAATGCTGTAATTGGAGGAAGCTGGATTCGTAAATTTTGACATATGAAGAGGCTTGCGACGGGTGGGGGAAGCGCTGGAGCGGCTTTCAAGAATAAAAGGTATGTTAACAAAACAAGTGAAATGTAAAGTTTGATGAATTAAAGTGCCCCTGTTTTTAATAGAGTTTTAAAAACCGGGCACTGATTCATCAAACTGGACATTCACTTTAAGTAATTTGGGTATATTGAGGTAAACTATGTTTACTGTCCCTATAATATTTTAATACGAGAAACTTAAATTGAAATTGTGCTCTATTATGTGAAATATTAAAAACAAATCGTTTATGTACCTTTATACTATAATAATATACTTTTAAAGATGGCACATGTAGTAATTTCTTTACTTTGCAATAAATTTATATATTAACTTTGTATTGTCTGTATAAAGATTGTTTTTATGCACATGCATAGCGCTGATCACTATAAATTACCTAGTATATTTTATTTTAGCACCTGTGATGAGCTTGGGGACTTGCAGGTTATTGCATAACATATCAAGTTTCAGCTTCTCAAAGCGCAGTTTGTAGTTTAAATCCATGTTTTCTGTACAAGGCTAATGTGAGAATTGAATCAGGATCACCATCGCAGTAGCTAAATAAAATTGCTTTGTGTGTTCAGAATTTATATAGTAATTATGTAAAAATATGCTGATTATCATTAGATGATGCCATGATCATTATGTACTGTAGTTAGAAATGTTTCAATCATGTACTCTGCATCTAATCATTCTTTTTTTATGAAAATGATTCAGCTATGTTAATTATGCTATACTATAATTACTAGCAATCTATATATATATTTTTTTTTAAACATTGATTTATATTTATCTACTAAATGGGATCAGGAGCTTAAAATATAATATATTTTTCACTCAGCACAACCATTACCTAGTAGGATGCTTCAATTGGATAGATAAACAAGTGAATATTTGAAATATTTGTTAATTTATTTAATGTATATACTCCGATTCCCAATAGAAAAAAATAGTGTTAAGAAAATTGGGTATCAGTATAAAAGGCCCAGTAGCGGACCTACTAAACAAAGGGCCCTGGTGCAAGAAAAGGACACTCAGTAGTAAGCAACAGTAATAATATACATGCTGCTCTGTATAATGTTTACAGGATAAGATAGATGAACCTGCAACCTGCACTAATAAAAGGCTCCCTCCCCTGTATTAGGAGTGTAGATATTCTGCACATGCTTATGTATAGACTTGCTTCTATGGGCCCCCCCAGTGCTTGGGCCCTGGTGCCACTGTACCTGCTGCACCAATGGTAGTTCCACCCCTGGGGACATTAAAATCTTCTTGCTTTTGTGTAAAAATTGTGCATTTATCACACTCCCTAAATAGGCCAGAAAGCAAATTCTGTAATCGGCAAATGCTGCAAATCAAATAGCTGGTTTAGGCAATTTGCAGCATTTTGAAACTATAGGTAACAAATGTTTGCTTTTCTAGGTAGCGTGGGACAAAGCACAATTTTTACTCAAAACAGGAGGTGTTTAATGTCTGTAATAATATGAGTGAAGTTAATACACTAGCACAGGAGTTGTTCAAAACCAATTTCAGAAATTAAACCCATTACACTAAAAAATGAAGGACTTGACAACACTGATACTGAAGCAATGTGCTCCTTAAATGAAGTGAATAACACATACCTATTTAGTGCACCCTCTATGAGTACCAAATATAATTACCTTGTATCTAACAAGTACAACTACAAAATAAGAATAAAAAGTTACCCTACATTTGTGAATGAACATAGGAAAAATTGTTTCTCGTTCAGTCAACCATCAGTGAACATTTACATTAATGGGATACTGAGCCTAATTTTTTTCTTTCATGATTCAGATAGAGCATGCAATTTTAAGCAACTTTCTAATTTACTACTATTATACATTTTTCTTCATTCTCTTTGAAAAAGCAGGAATGTAAGCATAGGAGCAGGCCTATTTTTAGTTTAGCACCCTGGATAGCGTTTGCTGATTGATGGCTACATTTAGTTGGGGTAAAACTTTGAATTGTCCAGAGATTTCTAGGGATATTAGAGGCCTAGGAAATCTTTAGACATACGCTTGTTTTATATGGTATAAATGCAAACTATCTAAAAAGCATATCCCTTTTAGGGAGATATGGATGAACTGTGTATTTACAAACTTTTTTTTTTTTGGTCAATAAATAAAGTTTAAGCACTTTTAAACATTTTCCTGTTATATAAAGTTTTTTCAGTGTAACTCAGACACATTTTATTAAAGGAATATAAAACATTTAGCCACCAATCAGCAAGTGCTACCAAGGTGCTGAACCAAAGATGGGCCGGCTTGTAAGCTTACAATGCTGCTTTTTCAAATAAAGATACAATGAGAATGAAAAAAATGATAATAGGAGTAAATTAGAAAATTGCTTAAAATTGCTTAAGCCGGATTAGTCATTGCTGACGTGTGAAGAGAGGATCTCCAGGTGGGGGAAGCTGCTCTGACTGTGAAAAGAAGAAAGGTACGTTTTTAAACAAAACGGCTGCTTTCTAAACTTTGATGAATGAAAGTGCCCCTGTTTTTAATAGTATTTTTAAAAACCGGGCTTTCACTCGTCAAAATTTACGTTCACTTTATTGACAACAAAAAAAGGATTGTAAATACACAGTTCATCCATATCTCCCTCAGTCAGTTGGCATTTATACCATATAAAACAAACGTTTGTCTAAAGTATTCCAAGGCCTCTAAAATCCCTTGAATTTTCTGCACAATTCAAAGTTCCACCCCAACTTGTGACCTACACATGTTTGCATCACTCCAGTGTTGCAATTAGTGACATAGTTACATTGGCATCTATTTATCAAAGCATCAACTTACCTTCATTCGACGGCGCCAATATGCTCGCCTAAGATCGCCTAACATCGCTGCCGCGGACCTGAATACGTTCTCCAAAATTATCAAAAAAGCTGTCAAAAAGCCGCGCACCAAGTACGGGTGATGAGCAGTGGACTGTTGTTAACTAACAGTCATCGATCTCGCTGCTCTTCGGCTTTTTTACAGCTTTCTTGGTACCCTGTCACTAAACACCCACACTATACTATACTGTTTACCCCCTATACCGCCGCAACTCTAATAAATGTATTAACCCCTAAACCGCCGCTCCCGGACCCCGCCGCAACTAAATAAACTTATTAACACCTAAACCGCTGCTCTCAGAGCCCACCGCAACTAAATACAATTATTAACCCCTAAACCGCCTCTCCCGGAGCCCACCGCCACCTACATTATACTTATTAACCCCTAATCTTCCGCCCCTACACCGCCGCCACCTACATTATATTTATTAACCCCTAATCTGCCCCCCCTACACTGCCGCCACCTACATTATATTTATTAACCCCTAATCTTCCTCCCTCCAACACCGCCACCACCTACCTACATTTATTAAACCCTAATCTGCCGCCCCCAACGTCGCCGCCACTATATTAAATTTATTAACCACTAAACCTAAGTCTAACCCTAACCCTAACACCCCCTAACTTAAATATAATTTAAATAAATCTAAAAAATATTAATAGCATTAAATAAATTATTCCTATTTAAAACTAAATACTTACCTATAAAATAAACCCTAAGCTAGCTACAATATAACTTTTATTTTGGTGGCGGCGATGTAGGGACGGCAGATTAGGGGTGTTTAGACTCGGGTTACTTGTTAGGGTGTTAGGTGTAAACATTCCCATAGGAATTAATGGGATATCAGGCAGCAGCGAACATGAGCTTTCTCTGCTTTCCGATTCCCATCGATTCCTATCGCCCCTCCAGGGCGGAAGGATTGAAAACCAGGTATGCTGGGCCGGAATAGTGGCGAGCGTATCTGGTAGTAGTTTGATAATTTACAAAAGTAGTCAGATTGTGCCAAACTTGCGTTCGGAACATCTATAGTGACGTAAGCATCGATCTGTGTCGGACTGAGACCAGCGGATCGTATGTTACGTCACCAAATTCTACTTTTGCCGGTTTGTAGGGTTTGACAACTAAGGCGAATCAGGCTCGCCACAAATACGCTGCGGAATTCCAGCGTATTTGCGGTTGATAAATAGATGCCATTTTGTTATTCCAATAATTTTCCGTTAATAAATGTACTTTAGTGTTTTCAGCTATATACTGTTTGACAGTGTAAATTAGGCGTGCATTGAGATCTTAGCTAGTATTTAACTCTCATTCATATGAGTAGTCATTTGTCACAGGCTATCCTATTATCATAAATCAAACAATATCTCACTATATCAGTTTTTTGGAAGACTTATTTAATTTTGATTCACTGAATGAAAAAAAAGGCTTTTGTTAAATTCAGCTGCAATATTACATATTAGTGTGTCAGCTAGGATTGTCACTAGATTATAATTAAAAGTATACAGCTTTAAAATATAAAAACATGTAATATCATAACTAACTGGGTTTATTTTCATGATTGTTTTGTAATTTGCTAATCTTGTACAATGTCTTTGACATTACTGTGTACTAGAAAATATGTTGAGTTCCTGCACGTTAGAGTTCCTGCACGTTAGAGTTCCTGCACGTTAGAGTTCCTGCACGTTAGAGTTCCTGCACGTTAGAGTTCCTGCACGTTAGAGTTCCTGCACGTTAGAGTTCCTGCACGTTAGAGTTCCTGCACGTTAGAGTTCCTGCACGTTAGAGTTCCTGCACGTTAGAGTTCCTGCACGTTAGAGTTCCTGCACGTTTAGAGATTTAGCAGTGAAAGACCAGTTTCTGTTCAACTGTATGGGTCATGCAATTTTAATTCAAACACTTACATTCAAAGACAGATATATTACAGCTGAATAATCCTTTGTAAAATCTATAAAGGCTGCCAACTTTGAGTGAAAACCAGAGGTTATAATACATTTTAAAACATCACTGTACATTTAAAGGGGAAATGTATTTTACATGCAGCTGATAAGAGTTCAATGTATTTAAATATGCTGCAGAAACACAATTTGAAATGGATTGTGAGGCAAATTTCTGTTGTTGTTTTCTCTTCTTTGCATAACTCTTCTATAGTCAGTACTTTAGTATTGAAATGTTTAGTATAGGTGGTTGTTTGAACAGGAAAAACGAGTGGCACGCTATTTAGTACTTTCGCTCGAGTGCTAACACCGCTAGAAGTGAAGATTTTGTGCACGCGAGTAATTGCTTATATTACCAGTTGAAAGTAAAAATAATTTTGTGCGCCAACGAAAGGACTTCGGATATTGCGATTGCATTAAAGCGACACTGAACCCAATTTTTTTCTTTCGTGATTCAATGTAATTTTAAGCAACTTTCTAATTTACTGCTATTATCAATTTTTCTTCTTTATCTTGCTATCTTTATTTAATAAAGAAGGCATCTAAACTTTTTTATTGGTTCACTACTCTGGACAGCACTTTTTTTTATTGGTGTATAAATGTATCCACCAATCAGCAAGGACAACCCAGGTTGTTCACCAAAAATGGGCCGGCATCTAAACTTACATTCTTGCATTTCAAATAATGATACCAAGAGAATAAAGAAAATTTGGTAATAGAAGTAAATGAGAAAGTTGCTTAAAAAGTCATGCACTATCTGAATCAAAAAAGAAAAAATGTGGGTTCAGTGTCCCTTTAACTTCTTCTCCCTATAGACTTTAATGGAGAGTGCAGAAGAAAAAAAATAGAACATCTAAAATAATTATTTACATTAATTATTAATATTTTATATTTAATAAAAAAATACTGTATCTTTTAACATAACTCATGTAGGCTTAGCGCACATGAAGAATTAGATAATAGAAGTAAATTGTAGAGAATGAAGCAAATTAGATAATAGAAGTAAATTTTTAAGTTGTTTAAAATCACATGTCCTGCCTGAATCATGGAAGAAAAAAATGGGCTACATGTCCCTTTAACTGTTTGTTTACACTGCAATAATATACGTCAATATAAATATTCCATTTTTAATGTGTCTTTAGGAAAAACTGTCCTCTTGTGGCAAATTGGACAATGCCCTGCAAGTTACTATTTTACAAGAGATCAAGAAATTGGCGTCCTACAGATGGGTGCATAGCAACACACCTAAGTTTGTACAGCCTTTGTTTGCATTTTGTTTAACAGTATGAATGTTCCCTATACAGTTTTATGTCTGGTAATTAATGCCGAAGAGCGATTTTTAGTTTAAATATATTTATTATCTAACTTTTAATTAAGACATTAAGCATCGGTGTACGCAACCTATATTATACTCTCCCACTAATAGTTGGGTTATAGATCAACCAACATTTTAGACTTGTTGGTTATATAATTAAAGGGGCACAGTAGTTGGGCAATAAGCAGGTCATTGGGCTTAAAGTAACTGTGTACTGCAAATTGTTTTCCCTTAATGTGTTTCCAATGACTTGCTATACCAGCTGCAGAGTTTAAAATGATTGGAATGATCATTTAGTTTTATTTATGTATTTGAAATAGTATTTTTTGTTTGTTTTCTGTGCTAATTGCGACCAACCCCAATCAAATGGGCCAAGCTTGCAGAGAGCAGGTCTCATTTTCTTTTCATTCTCTATATGCATACAGTCTTTATTATCTCTTACTGTATATGTAAAGAGACCAGTTGAAAAACATAATTTATGCTTACCTGATAAATTTATTTCTCTTGTAGTGTATCCAGTCCACGGATCATCCATTACTTATGGGATATATTCTCCTTCCCAACAGGAAGTTGCAAGAGTCCACCCACAGCAAAGCTGCTATATAGCTCCTCCCCTAACTGCCATTACCAGTCATTCGACCGAAAACATGCAGAGAAAGGAAAACCATAGGGTGCAGTGGTGACTGTAGTTTAATGGAAAAATTACCTGCCTTAAAGTGACAGGGCGGGCCGTGGACTGGATACACTACAAGAGAAATAAATTTATCAGGTAAGCATAAATTATGTTTTCTCTTGTTAAGTGTATCCAGTCCACGGATCATCCATTACTTATGGGATACCAATACCAAAGCTAAAGTACACGGATGATGGGAGGGACAAGGCAGGTACTTAAACGGAAGTTACCACTGCCTGTAAAAAACCCTTTCTCCCAAAAATAGCCTCCGAAGAAGCAAGGTATCAAATTTGTTAAATTTGAAAAAGTATGAAACGCAGACCAAGACTCCGTCTTGTAATCTGTTCAACAGAAGCCACATTTAAAAAAGGCCCAAGTGAAAACCACAGCTCTAGTAGAATGAGCTGTAATCCCTTCAGGAGGCTGCTGTCCAGCAGTCTCATAAGCTAAATGAATTATGCTTTTTAACCAAAAAGACAGAGAGGTTGCTGAAGTCCTTTGACCTCTCCTCTGTCCAGAATAGACAACAAACAAGGTGAATGTTTGATGAAAATCTGTAGTAGCTTGTAAGTAAAACTTTAAAACACGAACCACGTCCAAATTGTGTAATAGACGTTCCTTCTTTGAAGAAGGATTAGGATACAAGAATGGAACAACAATCTCTTGAGTGATATTCTTGTTAGATACCACCTTAGGTAAAAACCCAGGTTGGTACACAGGACTACCTTATCCGTACAGAGAACCAGATAAGGAGAATCACATTGCAACGCAGATAACTCGGAGACTCTATGAGCCGAGGAAATAGCTACCAAAAAGGAACTTTCCAAGATAGATGTTTGATATCTATGGAATGAAAAGGTTCAAATGGAACTCCTTGAAGAACCTTAAGAACCAGCTTTAAGCTCCATGGCGGAGCAACATTTTTAACCACAGGCTTGGTTCTAACCAAAGCCTGACCAAATGCCTGAACGTCTAGAATACCTGCCAGACGCTTGTGCAAAAGAATAGACAGAGTAGAAATCTGTCCTTTTAAAGAACTAGCTGACAACCCTTTTCTCAAAATCATCTTGGAGAAAAGATAATATCCTGGGAATCCAGACTTTACTCCATGAGTAACCCTTGGATTCATAACAATAAGATATTTACACCATATCTTATGTTAAATTTTCCTAGAGACAGGCTTTTATGCCTGTATTAAGGTATCAATTACTGACTCGGAGAAGCCATGCTTTGATAACATCAAGCGTTCTGTCTCCAGGCAGTCCATCTCAGATTAGTTATATTTAGATGGTTGAAAAGACCCTGAGGTAGAGGGTCCTGTCTCAGAAGCAGAGACCGTGGTGGAAAGGATGACATGTCCACCAGATCTGCATACCAGGTCCTGCGTGGCCACACAGGCGCTGTCAAAAGCACCAAAGCACTCTCCTGCTTGATCTTGTGCAAACCCCTCTGGAGGGAATTCCCACTCCCCCGGATGAAAAGTCTGACGATTTAGAAAATCTGCCTCCCAGTTCTCAACACCTGGGATAGGGATAGCTTTTAGACAAGAGTGAGTCTCTGTCCAGTGAATTATTTTAAGACTTCTAACATTGCTAGGGAACTTCTGTTCCCCCTTGATGGTTGATGTAAGCCACAGTCGTGATATTGTCCGACTGAAATATGATGTACCTCAGAGTTGCTAACTGAGGCCAAGTCTGAAGAGCATGGAATATCGCTCCCAGTTCCAGAATATTCATTAGAAGGAGGGTCTCCTCCTGAGTCCACTATCCCTGAGCCTTCAGGGAGTTCCAGACTGTATCCCAACCTAAAAGGCTGGCATCTGTTGTAACAATTGTGCCATCTGACCTGCGGAAGGTCATACCCTTGGACAGATGGACCCGAGATAGTCACCAGAGAAGAGAATCTCTGGTTTCTTGGTCCGGATTTAACAGGAGAACAAATCTGTGTAATCCCCGTTCCTCTGGCTGAGCATGCATAGTTGCAGTGGTCTGAAATGTAGGCGTGCAAACGGTACTATGTCCCTTGCCGCTACCATTAAGCCGATTACATTCATGTACTGAGCCACCAAAGGGCGCGGATGGAATGAAGAACACGGCAGAAATTTAGAAACTTTGACAACCTGGACTCCGTCAGGTAAATTTTAATTTCTACAAAATCTATCAGAATCCCTAGGAGGGAAACCCTTGATATTGGGGATAGAGAACTCTTTCCTTGTTCACTTTCCACCCATGTGATCTCAGAAATGCCAGTACTACGTCCGTATGAGACTTGGCAACTTGGATGTTTGACGCCTGTATCAGGATGTCGTCTAAATAAGGGGCCACTTCTATGCCCCGCGGCCTAAGGACCGCCAAAGTGACCCCAGTACCTCCATAAAGATTCTAGGGGCTGTAGTTAACCCAAAGGAAAGAGCTACAAACTGGTAATGCCTGTCTAGAAAGGCAAACCTGAAAAACCGATGGTGATCTTTATGCATCGTAATGTGAGGATAAGCATCCTTCAAATCCATTGTAGTCCTCTATTGACTCTCCTGGATCATAGTTAAGATGGTACGAATAGTTTCCATCTTAAATGATAGAATTCTAAAGAATTTGTTTAAGATCTTTTAGATCCAAAATAGGTCTGAAGGTTTCCTTTCCTTGGGAACCACAAACCGATTTGAGGAAAACTGTGTCCCTGTTCCTCTATTGGAACTGAATGGGTCACGTACACAATGCAAGAATGTCTCTTTCTTTATCTGGTTTGCAGATAAATGTGAAAGGCAAAAACTCCCCTTTTTTGGGGGGGAAAGCTTTGAAATCCAGAAGATATCTCTGGGGTATAATTTCCAATGCCCAGGGATCCTGGGCATCTCTTGCCCACGCCTGGGCGAAGAATGAAGTCTGCCCCCTATAGGATCCGTTACCAGATAGGGGTCCGTTCCTCATGCTGTTTTCGAGGCAGCAGCAGGCTCCTTGACCTGCTTATCTTTGTTCCAGGTCCGGTTGTCTCCAGACCGCCTTGGACTGAGCAAAAGTTCCCTCTTATTTTGCCTTAGAGGAAGTTGATGCCACACCTGCCTTGAATTTTCGAAAGGCACGAAAATTAGGCCTTTTTTGTCCCTTGATTTGGACCTGTCCTGAGGAAGGGCATGATCTTTTCCTCCAGTGATATAAGTAATAATCTCCTTCAAACTAGGCCTGAATAGGGTCTGCCCCTTGAAGGGAAGTTAAGTAGCTTATTTATTAAAGTCACGACAGCTGACCATGATATAAGCCATAGCGCTCTGCGCGCCAGTATAGTAAAAAACAGAATTCTTAGCCGTTAGTCTAGTCAAAGGAACAAAGGCATCAGAAAACAAAGGAATTGGCTAGCTTAAGTGCTCTAAGCTTGTCAAATATATTCATCCAATGGAGCCTGTAAAGCCTCATCAAGAGACTCAAACCAGAACGCCGCAGCAGCAGTGACAGGAGCAATGCGTGCAAGGGGCTGCAGGATAAAACCTTGTTGAATAAACATTTTTTATCCATTGGATCTAAAAAAGCACAACAGTCCTCGCCAGAGGTAGTGGTACGCTTAGCTAGAGTAGAAACTCTTCTCTCCACCTTAGGAACTGTCTGCCATAAGTCCCGTGTGGTGGCAACTATTAGAAAACATTCTTCTAAAAAATAGGAGGGGAAGAGAACGGCACACCTGGTCTATCCCATTCCTTATGAAAAATTTTAGTAAACCTCTTTAGGTATTGGAAAAACATAAGTACACACCGGCACTGCATATTATTTATCCAGTCTACACAATTTCTCTGGCACTGCGATTGTACACATTCATTCAGAGCAGCTAAAGCCTCCCTGAGCAACAAGTGGAGGTTCTCAAGCATAAATTTTAAATGTAGAAATATCAGAATCAGGTTAAATCATCTTCCCTGAGTCACAAATATCACCCACAGACTAAGCATATTGTGAGGTAGTATCAGACATGGTTCTTAAAGCGTCTGTATGCTCTGTATCTACCCCCAGAGCTGTTTTGCTTTCCTTTAATTTCAGGTAGTCTGACTAATACTGCTGCCAGTGTATTATACACAACCTTTGCCATGTCTTGTAAAATAAACGCTATGGGCGCCATTGATATACTTGGCGCTATTTGAGCGTGAGTCCCTGGAGCGGGAGTCAAAGGGTCTGACACGTGGGGAGAGTTAGTCGGCATAACTTCCCCCTCGACAGAATCCTCTGGTAAAATAAACGCTATGGGTGCCCTTGATGTACTTGGCGCCATTTGAGCGTGAGTCCCTAAAGCGGGAGTCAAAGGGTCTGACACGTGGGGAGAGTTAGTCGGCATAACTTCCCCCTCGACAGAATCCTCTGGTGATAATGTTTTTAAATACAAAAAATGATCTTTATTGTTTAACATGAAATCAGTACATCTGGTACACATTCTAAAATGGGGTTCCACCATGGCTTTAAACATAATAAACACAGAGCCTCCTCTATGTTAGACATGTTAGAACTAATAAAGAGACTAGTAAGCTTGGAAAACACTTTAAATCAAGTTAACAAGCAAATATAACAAACGTTACTGTGCCTTTAAGAGAAACAAATTTTGTCAAAATTTGAAAAACAGTGAAAAAAGGCAGTAAATCAAACGAAATTTTTACAGTACATGTAATAAGTTAACAGAGCATTGCACCCACTTGCAAATGGATGATTAACCCCTTAATGCAAAAAACAGATAAAAAAAAAAAAAAAACGACATTTTTTTTTAAACAGACACAACAAAACTACAATAAATATACCAAATATCACAAAGAAAAAAAAATGTGAAATAAATGTGATAACAAAAATCATAAAAGGAAAACCAAATAAAGTTCTGAATAAAGGATATGTCTGTGTCCTCTGGATGAGTTTTTCAGCTTGTTAGCATTCCTCAGTGAGATCCCATAAAAAAGGAAACAGAAAATTGCAACATAGTGTGAATCTGTAATGGCACTTTGAGGAAGTAGTTGTTTTGTAACAAATGACTACTCACATTTGTTGGAGCTTTCCACTAAGCTCAAGGATATGCGCACTCCCACTTTATACTGATGGGAAAACAGTACACTAGGCAAAACTTGGATACAAATTTATTTTAAAATATATAAAAGCGTCACATAAGCCTTGATAACACCACAATGTAAGGGTACAAAAGCAGATATGCTGTAATAAATGCTTCAAATCGCCAAACTTGCAAAGAGGTAAATGGATCAGCAGGAGTGTGACCGCCGAAACCAAAACCTCTTTAGTAGCAAGACAGTAGCGCTAAGCCCCCAGGTGTCCTGGCTAGTGTAGAGACGTGATAAAACTCAATATAGAACAGTTCAGTTCCGACGTACTTTTCGCAGGTATGCTTTGTCAAGGAATGTTTGTGCGCATGTCCAAGAGTCCTTTTAAACAAAAAAATTGATGAGTTTCTGCCAGGTTTGTAGTTCCATCCTCCATTTTGGAAGTTGGCATTTAGGTAATTTGTCATTAAACAACTAGTATGTTTTTCAGCTTCTTTCAGTTTTATACATTTTGTTGATATATGCATAGATGTTAAGATGGATAACCAGAATTGGTAAATTATGCATTATAATGTTATAGCATTATACATATATGCAAAACTTCAAAAAACATAATCACATTGTGCCTGCAATTGGTGTCTATACTGATGGTATATGTAGATATTTGTTGTGTTTTTTTTTTTTTTTTTTTTTTTTTAACCCCTTATTGTGAAGGTATTAGTTATATCTTTTTTAGTTTAAGTGATGTTACTGACTATATGTCCTATGGACCATAATTAAACTACTAGCCTTATTATAAACCTAGTTGTATCGTAATGTTTTCAAAAATAGATTTTATTTGTTAGCGTGTGGCATGTTTAAAAACATATATTGTACTTGTATGTGTTTGCGCTGAAAAGTTATGATAGGATGTTGAGGTTACTGTTTCTAACTATGTGTTTAATTTTACATTTGGGGTTCCATATATTGAAAATAAGTTTGTGAAACATTCTAAAACTACCTAGCACTGACAATATGAGTGTGGACAAAGAGAAAAAAAAATAAAAAATAAATAAATAAATAAATAAATAAATAAATAAATAAAAATAAAATGAAAAAATATTAAAACTTAAAAAAAATTTAATTTTTTTTTTTTTTTTTTAAATATATATATATATATTATAAATTTAAAAAAATAAATAAATAAAAATAAAACAAGACATATATAGATTTTATAGCCTTCGTAGCTGTACTTATAAATAACTTTCACAAAAAGTGATGGATTTCAAAATCTTTATTAAGACCATTGGGTATCAAGCTATCCATAATATGGATCCACTTCATTTCCAATTGTCCCAATCTATTCTGTGTGTCTCCTCCCTTCCAATTCAGTTCTAATTTCCTAATGCCCAGAAATTCCAAATCCTTTACATTTCTATTGTGCTTTTTATCAAAGTGAGACGATACTGTATGATTAGCATAACCCTTTTCAATATTGTAAATATGCTCATTCATCCTAATTTTCAGAAGTCTAGAGGTACGCCCTATATAGATTAAATTGCATGAGCATCGTAACATGTAAATTACGTTTTTGCTATTGCAAGTAATAAATTGATCTATACTGTACTCCCTTTTGTTATCTCCAGAAAAGAATTTTTTACAGAATTTTGGAGTTTTTTTCATAAATTTGCAAGCATTGCAGAATTGACACTTTCTAAAACCCATTTCAGATGGTAGCAACCAATTTTTTACTTTGTTGTTGTCTACTTCTTTAATACATTGGGATAGTTGAAATTTAAGGTTGGGAACCTTTCTAAAAATTATGTTAGGTCCATCGCCTAAAAATTCATTTAATGCTGCATCTCTTGTGAGGATTCCCCAGTGTTTTTGTATGATGTTCCTAAGTTCTCCACTCTGAGTGCTATGTTGGAAGATAAGTCTATTTGCTAGTTTATCATCAGTGAATTTCTTATTTTTGATTTTATATTTTAATAAATCTGACCTGTCCATGTTGGTTACTTCTTCTATTTTTTCATCTAGAAAATTAGCTGGATAATTTTTCTCTAAAAAACGTTTTT
Source organism: Bombina bombina (assembly GCF_027579735.1). Taxonomy (NCBI): domain Eukaryota; kingdom Metazoa; phylum Chordata; class Amphibia; order Anura; family Bombinatoridae; genus Bombina; species Bombina bombina. Next base: position 438,338,149 of record NC_069503.1, read on the forward strand.
TTAGGATTTGAGATTGAACCTTATACATATCTTGTTCTTTACAATTACGTCTCAGTCGGACGAATTGACCTTTAGGGACATTTTTAAGCCAATGTTTTTGATGACAACTTTCGAGGCTTATGTAATTGTTTACGTCTATGCTCTTAAAAAAGTTTTTCGACTTCAACATTTCATTCTCAATGTATATTTCAAGGTCTAAAAATTCTACCTTGGTTTGACTATAATTCCAAGTTAGAGCTACTTTGAACTCATTTATTTTCAAATATTCCATGAATTCAAGTAATTGGTTCTCACTTCCTGACCATATGATGAAAAGGTCATCTATGTAGCGATGATAAGACACCAGATATTGCGCCCAGCTAGAGTTGTAAATATATTGATTTTCCCAATTGGCCATATATAAATTGGCATAGCTGGGCGCAAATCTGGTGCCCATCGCTGTGCCTCCTACTTGCAAATAATATTGGTGGTTGAACCAAAAGTAGTTGGTTTCTAGAATTATAGCTATGCTGTCCAAAATAAACTCAAGTTGTTTTTTATCCAAAGATTCATCTTTTTCTAGGATGTTTTTTACTGATGCTATGCCAAGATTTTTGTCTATTATGGTATAAAGTGACGTGACATCGCTAGTCACCAACCACCAATTTGGATTCCACTCGAGTTTTTCTAAATGGTTAAGGATACTTAAGGTATCTTTCAAATATGATTTTGTCTTTACAACATAAGTCTGTAAAAATTGGTCTATATACGCCGATAAATTGCTTGTGAGGGAATTAACCCCTGACACTATGGGTCTACCCGGGGGGTTAGATGGATCCTTGTGTATTTTCGGCAGTATATAAAAAGTGGGAGTTTTTGGAAATTTGTTGTAGATATATTGATATTCTTTTTTATTCACAATGCCTGTTTTTAAGCCTTTTTCTAAGTGAAGTTCAAGTCTTTTTTTAAATTTTATTATTGGATTACTATCAAGTTCGATATATACCTCAGTGTTTTTAAGTTGTCTAAGACATTCCTCATTGTATTTAGTTTTATCCATGATAACTGTCCCTCCGCCCTTGTCCGCGGGCTTTATGACTATCTTATCATTCATTTTTAAATCTGCCAAGGCTGTTTGTTCTAGTTTAGTGAGATTGGAACCATAATTAGTTTTCATATTTTTAATATCCCTGTGTACTAGTTCTAAGAATGTCTCCATAGGTGCTGATTTGCACTGTGTGGGATTAAAGGAGGACTTTTTATGTACCTCTATATGTTTATATTTATTTATTTCTATAGAACTGTTACTGATTATGGGATTGTTAGTGAAAAACTTTTTTATACATAGATTTCTAATAAACTTCTGAATTCCTATAAAGGCTTCAAATTTATTCATTCTGTAACTGGGAGCAAAATTTAGCCCTTTGTTTAAGACAGAGGTTTGGGCTTCTGATAGTGTGGTACTGTTTTGCTTTCCTTTAATTTCAGGTAGTCTGACTAATACTGCTGCCAGTGTATTATACACAACCTTTGCCATGTCTTGTAAAATAAACGCTATGGGCGCCATTGATATACTTGGTGCCATTTGAGCGTGAGTCCCTGGAGCGGGAGTCAAAGGGTCTGACACGTGGGGAGAGTTAGTCGGCATAACTTCCCCCTCGACAGAATCCTCTGGTAAAATAAACGCTATGGGTGCCCTTGATGTACTTGGCGCCATTTGAGCGTGAGTCCCTAAAGCGGGAGTCAAAGGGTCTGACACGTGGGGAGAGTTAGTCGGCATAACTTCCCCCTCGACAGAATCCTCTGGTGATAATGTTTTTAAATACAAAAAATGATCTTTATTGTTTAACATGAAATCAGTACATCTGGTACACATTCTAAAATGGGGTTCCACCATGGCTTTAAACATAATAAACACAGAGCCTCCTCTATGTTAGACATGTTAGAACTAATAAAGAGACTAGTAAGCTTGGAAAACACTTTAAATCAAGTTAACAAGCAAATATAACAAACGTTACTGTGCCTTTAAGAGAAACTAATTTTGTCAAAATTTGAAAAACAGTGAAAAAAGGCAGTAAATCAAACGAAATTTTTACAGTACATGTAATAAGTTAACAGAGCATTGCACCCACTTGCAAATGGATGATTAACCCCTTAATGCAAAAAACAGATAAAAAAAAAAAAAAAAACGACATTTTTTTTTAAACAGACACAACAAAACTGCCACAGCTGAGCTGTGGATTACCTTCCCTATAACTGTTTCTATGCAAAATTTAAGCCAGCCATGTGGAAAAATTAGGCCCCAATAAGTTTTATCACCAAACATATGTTAAAAAACGATTAAACATGCCAGCAAACGTTTTAAAACACATTCTTATAAGAGTATGTATGTCTATTAATAAGCCTGATCCAGTCGCTATCACTGCATTTAAGGCTTTACTTACATTACTTCAGTATCAGCAGTATTTTCTTAGTCAATTCCATTCCTTAGAAAAATATATTACTGCACATACCTTAGCATATATCTCTATCAATCAGCCTGGTACCAGTCACTTTCACTGCATTTAAAGGCTGTACTTACATTACTTCGGTATCAGCAGTATTTTCTTAGTCAATTCCATTCCTTAGAAAAATATTTTACTGCACATACCTTATTTGCAGGAAAACCTGCACGCCATTCCCCCTCTGAAGTACCTTACTCCTCAGAATGTGTGAGAACAGCAACTGGATCTTAGTTACGTCTGCTAAGATCATAGAAAAAACGCAGGCAGATTCTTCTTCCAAATACTGCCTGATATAAACAGCACACTCCGGTGCCATTTAAAAATAACAAACTTTTGATTGAAGAAATAAACTAAGTATAAAAAACCACAGACTCTCACGACCTCCTATCTATGTTGAGACTTGCAAGAGAATGACTGGTAATGGCAGTTAGGGGAGGAGCTATATAGCAGCTTTGCTGTGGGTGGACTCTTGCAACTTCCTGTTGGGAAGGAGAATATATCCCATAAGTAATGGATGATCCGTGGACTGGATACACTTAACAAGAGAAATTAACATTTTAACACCTCTCACTCCCACCCCTACCTCCCACTGGAGTGTAATTTATTATGCAAAGTCTTGTTTACATAGCTTTTCTATAACCAGTACTACTGTCTAACATTTACAGCATAGGAGCAGTTTCTACAGACAAAAGCAGCTATTTTAAATGACAAAATAAATGTAAATTACCCATTTGTAAACAGTTTAATACAATGCGGCATGTAAAATACATTATTGGGAATATATTATAGGGGATAGGGAATCACAATACACTGTCCCTTTAAACCTGATTCCGGAACACCCTTTACAAAGCTTTTGGATCACACTTCAGAATTATTATATTTTTTTTTAGTGTATATGGCACAGTTACTATGTGTTTGATACCTGTGTATGTGCTAAAGCTTGTAACTAGTGTTATATGCCAGTTCAATAAAATCATTGCTCTCCTTAATCTCCCTGTTAGTTTATCTCTTTCATTGACAGAGGTTTCATGGATTTTTATTCAATGGAAGTAAAAAGAAGATTTGCTACTTTTTCTATAAATCTATTTGGAATTCACCTCTGAGTGCAGATTTACAAACAGGAAATGTATATTTTTCTGTACCAACGTTACCTTTAAGTTATGATATGATGCAATAAAACTGAAAAAATAAAAAAGTTTTCCTATAATGTATCTTTCATCTATTCAGTTCTCTCACTGAAAGTAAACTTTTTAGTCTTATTACTATGACCTTAATGCTTTGTGATTGACAACTGATAGTGACAGAGCTGCACCACAGCAAGATCTATGCTTCTATCAGTAGTGACATCAAACTTAAAGATACATTAGAAAGAAAAGAAGCATTCCTGTGGCACATACACAAAGAAAAAAGTATATGTAGATGTGGATACGCCTATTAAAGGGACACTCAATCAAAATTAAACTTTCATTACTCAGATAGAACATGCCATTTTAAACAACTTTCCAATTTACTTCCATTAAAGGGCCATGATACCCAAATGTTGAAACACTTGAAAGTGATGCAGTATAGTTGTAAAACGCTGAATAGAAAATATCACCTGAACATCTCTATGTAAAAAAGAAAGTTATTTTACCTCAAAAATTCCTCAGTAGCCACATCCTATTGTAAAGGACTTCTAAGCAGCAAATCAGTACGTCTGTCCCGGGACAACTAAGGGAGTGAGCTTACCTGCACACTCATCTTATTTCCCTATTCAGTTTAAAGGAAGTTTACTATGAAATCTCATGAGAGTTAAAGGGACAGTCTAGGCCAAAATAAACTTTTATGATTCAGATAGAGCATGTAATTTTAAACAATTTTCCAATTTACTTTTATCACCAATTTTGCTTTGTTCTCTTGGTATTCTTAGTTGAAAACTTAACCTAGGAGGTTCATATGCTAATTTCTTAGACCTTGAAGGCTACCTCTTTTCAGAATGCATTTTAACAGTTTTTCACCACTAGAGGGTGTAAGTTCATGTATTTCATATAGATAACACTGTGCTCGTGCACGTGAAGTTATCTGGGAGCAGGCACTGATTGGCTAAACTGCAAGTCTGTCAAAAGAACTGAAATAAAGGGGCAGTTTGCAGAGGCTTAGATAAAAGATAATCACAGAGGTTAAAAGTATATTAATATAACTGTGTTGGTTATGCAAAACTGGGTAATGGGTAATAAAGGGATTATCTATCTTTTAAAACAATAACAATTCTGGTGTAGACTGTACCTTTAAGTCAAATCTCATGAGATCACAGTAAAAGAGTTCATGACTTCAGCACTGTTTATGCTGATTGGCTGCTGTTCATTTCTTCATTTTTTATTTTTTTTTACCTGCAGCTGGGCAGCAGCTGAAGTATAACTTTTTACACAGAACTTACTCTGCTGAGCTGAGGAAATTGTGAGGTAAAATATCTACCTTTTTACATAGAGATGCTCAGGTGATATTCTCCTGTCAGCTTTTTACAATTATACTGCATCAGTTTCAAGTGATTTAGCATATGAGTATTATGTCCCTTTAACTAGATGTGCACAGTCTTTTTATATTTAAACTTTTTGATTCACCAGTTCCTACTGAGCATGTGCAAGAATAAGTGTGTATGCATTTGTGAATGGCTGTCACATGGTACGTGTATGCATTGTGATTGGCTGATGGCTGTCACATGGTACAGGGGGAGTGGAAAAAGACATAAATTTTAAAATTGTCAGCAAAAAAATCTACTACTCATTTGAAATTCAGACTAAGTGCTATTGCATTATCTTGTTATCTTGCATTTTTTGATTATGCAAATCTACTGTGTTGACTGGTCCTTTAAGTAAAGATAACCCACTAGGGCATTAAACATAAGTTTTACTAATCACATAAAAAGTACCTGTGTGAACAGAAATCACAGGTTACATCTAAAATGTAAGTAACAATAGAGAAAAGAAGAAAGGATACGTCCCCAGCTCATCTATGTGTATCAAAGAGATATAAATACCATAAGTTCCATATATCACCAACCACGTATCAACTAATAGTTCAGAGATAAATACAACATTGGGTAATTACCTCCAACAACACATTAACAGTCAGTACAAAAGTTCGATATTCTGGAACCCGTGGACAAAACGCGCGTCAGGTGTTTTCACCCTGGCTCCTCTTATCTGAATAATTGTACTTACCAACTTTATGTGATAATATTTTTTTATAAGAGATTCAGTACAGGAATACCCAGCTTTCTTAAATAACAAACACAGTGAACAGCAAAAGTCTAGGCTAATGTATATTTATCCTCTTGTGGGTATATTTACATAATAGGGAACTTTTGTACACGCTGTTCATGTGTTGTTGGGGGTAATTACCCAATGTTGTACTGATCTCAGAACTATTAGTTGACACGTGGTTGGTGGTATATGGAACTTATGGTATTTATATCTCTTTGATATACATAGAGGAGCTGGGGATGTTTCTTTTCTTCTTTTCTCTATTTTTACTTACGTTTTAGATGTAACCTGTGATTTCTGTTCACACAGGAACTTTTTATGTGATTAGTAATAGTTATGTTTTAATTGCCCTAGTGGGCTATCTTTACTTAAAGGGACACTGAACCCAATTTTTTTCTTTCACGATTCAGATAGAGCATGCAATTTTAAGAAACTTTCTATTTTACTCCTATTATCAATTTTTCTTTGTTCTCTTGCAATCTTTATTTGAAAAAGAAGGCATCTAAGCTAAGGAGCCAGCCAATTTTTGGTTCAGTTGCTGGACAGCACTTGTTTATTGGTGGATGAATTTATCCACCAATCAGCAAGAACAACCCAGGTTGTTCACCAAAAATGGTCCGGCTTCTAAACTTTCATTCTTGCTTTTAAAATAAAGATACCAAGAGAATGAAGAACATTTTATAATAGGAGTAAATTAGAAAGTTGCTTAAAATTGCATGCTCTATCTGAATCACGAAAGAAAAAAATTTGGGTTCAGTGTCCCTTTAATAGGGGTATCCACATCTACATATACATTTTTCTTTGATTATGTGATTAGTAATAGTTATGTTTTAATTGCCCTAGTGGGCTACCTTTACTTAAAGGGACACTGAACCCAAATTTTTTCTTTCATGATTCAGATAGAGCATGCAATTTTAAGAAACTTTCTATTTTACTCCTATTATCAATTTTTCTTTGTTCTCTTGCTATCTTTATTTAAAAAAGAAGGCATCTAAGCTAAGGAGCCAGCCAATTTTTGGTTCAGGCGCTGGACAGCACTTGTTTATTGGTGGATGAATTTATCCACCAATCAGCAAGAACAACCCAGGTTGTTCACCAAAAATGGTCCGGCTTCTAAACTTTCATTCTTGCTTTTAAAATAAAGATACCAAGAGAATGAAGAACATTTTATAATAGGAGTAAATTAGAAAGTTGCTTAAAATTGCATGCTCTATCTGAATCACAAAAGAAAAAAATTTGGGTTCAGTGTCCCTTTAATAGGGGTATCCACATCTACATATACATTTTTCTTTGCATGTGTACCATTAGAATGTTTTATTTCTTTGTAATTTATGTTTAGCTTTGTAGTTATGGCATTCTGCACTGCCCTCTAGGATACACTTGGGTCTGTGCCAGAGGGACAAGAATTTGGGGTACATTCGTATTCTTCCTGACTGGGGGACTATTATGTTTCCATTGTTTTGATTGAGCCATCAAACAAAAGTTCATATCCTTGAGTACTCTGTCAGCTCTCAGGTAATAGCGACATTAACCAGCCATAAGAAGTCACATGTTATTGGAAAGGACAATTAGAGTAAGGAATTTTAAGATATGCATGCATTTACACTAGGTAGGCCAACTGGTGCCATTAATCTGTGTTTCTATGGATTGATTTGAAGAGGGAGATGCTATAACTATGAGAATTATAATGTAGTTATGGCAGTATTAACCTTGAAACCACAATTCAGCCTCAAAGGCACAAGGTGCTATAGTCTACAGTAGTGATTTTCAAGAAGTTGCAAGAAACTGCACATTAATAATTAAATTGGATACCAACCATGCACTAAATTACTAGTTGGGTATTATCTGTTGCCAGACAACTTATTTTTTGTAACAGGGAGAGCAACTTTATTATCAGTAGGAATTTGTTTTGAAGTATTGTTTATAATTTATAGTGTCTCATTTATTATTTATACCTGTTGTTCTCTTAAACTCATAATAAGAGAAAATTGTATATTCTGAAATAGATCTAGTAATCATTATTTTGCAAGCTTTTTTGTATTAACAAAAAAAAAATTGTGTGCATTTTTAATAGAGGAAAAAAATACTTATTTATCAAGGCATAAAAAAAACAATATTGTCATTGCCATTTTCCTATACCACAGCTAGGTAACTATAAATCTCAGCAGGATGTGACTTGCGAATAGCTCTTCAATATGATTGCTGTTTCTTTTATGCAGGTACATATTTGAGGATGGAAAAAAATAAACTCAGAAATTAAATGTAAATATTTTCATAGGCGATGTAAAATATTTATTGAAAAATTTACTATTTTTTTTTTTAACAATAGAACAAAATAAAATGAACATTTATGGCTCCTATAATGTTCAACTCATTTAAGCATAATACAATAAAACATAGTTTATAGAAAAGAAATACAAATTCCTTTAAATTATCATATTTCATTTAAGAGTTAGATAAAGAATGCTCCATAATAAGGAAAAGTTTCGTAACAATATCAGACTTTTAGCATAACAAAAAATGTAATAAGGGAGAGGTGGAGGAAGACATTTCTATAATATCTCTAGATGCGCACAAAGCTTTTTATTCAGTTGCCTGGGAACATATATTCATGGCACTAACTGAATTTAGTTTCTCAGGCAATTGCTACAACATGATTGAACTATTATATAGTAAATCTCAGGCAGCGCTAGTCATTAATAACCAAAAAACATATTTTCCACTATTGAGAGGCACTCGCCAAGGCTGTCCACTATCCCCATTGATTTTTAATATAGCTCTAGAACCATTACTGATAGCATTAAGGTCAAATATCCCAGGAATAACACTGCCAGGCAAAGATATCAAACTTGCAGTGTACGCTGATAATCTTTAAAAAAAAATCCACACAGTCTAGGGTAAACTTTAAATCTATATGCCAAATTGATTAAATATTTGGTTCATTTTCGGGATATAAGATCAACACAAGCAAGTCAGAGGGTCTATGGATTTATAAGGGACAGGACTCAGAAACTCATATTTTTAAGGAAGTAAAACATTCAATAACCTATTTAGGGATCAAGATCCCTGCGGATCCAGCAGACATATATAAAGGGACAGTCTACACCAGAATTTTTATTGTTTTAAAAGATAGATAATCCCTTTATTACCCATTCCCCAGTTTTGCATAACCAACACAGTTATATTTATATACTTTTTACCTTTGTGATTATCTTGTATCTAAGCCTCTGCAAACTGCCCCTTTATTTCAGTTCTTTTGACAGACTTGCAGTTTAGCCAATCAGTGCCTGCTCCAAGATAACTTCACGTGCATGAGCACAGGGTTATCTATATGAAACACATGAACTAACACCCTCTAGTGGTGAAAAACTGTTAAAATGCATTCTTAAAAGAGGTGGCCTTCAAGGTCTAAGAAATTAGCATATGAACCTCCTAGGTTAAGCTTTCAACTAAGAATACCAAGAGAACAAAGCAAAATTGGTGATAAAAGTAAATTGGAAAATTGTTTAAAATGACATGCCCTATCTGAATCATGAAAGTTTATTTTGGACTAGACTGTCCCTTTAACCCCTTAGTGACCAGAGCACTTTTCCATTTTCTGTCCGTTTGGGACCAAGGCTATTTTTACATTTTTGCGGTGTTTGTGTTTAGCTGTAATTTTCTTCTTACTCATTTACTGTACCCACACATATTATATACCGTTTTTCTCGCCATTAAATGGACTTTCTAAAAATACCATTATTTTCATCATATCTTATAATTTACTATAAAAAAAAATGATAAAATATGAGGAAAAATGGAAAAAAACACACTTTTTCTAACTTTGACCCCCAAAATCTGTTACATATCTAAAACCACCAAAAAACACCCATGCTAAATAGTTTCTAAATTTTGTCCTGAGTTTAGAAATACCCAATGTTTACATGTTCTTTGCTTTTTTTGCAAGTTATAGGGCCATAAATACAAGTAGCACTTTGCTATTTCCAAACCATTTTTTTCCAAAATTAGCGCTAGTTACATTAGAACACTGATATCTTTCAGGAATACCTGAATATCCCTTGACATTTATATATTTTTTTTTAGTAGACATCCCAAAGTATTGATCTAGGCCAATTTTGGTATATTTCATACCACCATTTCACCGCCAAATGCGATCAAATACAAAAAATTGTTCACTTTTTCACAAATTTTTTCACAAACTTTAGGTTTCTCACTGAAATTATTTACAAACAACTTGTGCAATTATGGCATAAATGGTTGTAAATTCTTCTCTGGGATCCCCTTTGTTCAGAAATAGCACACATATATGGCTTTGGCATTGCTTTTTGGTAATTAGAAGGCCGCTAAATGCCACTGCGCACCACAAGTGTATCATGCCCAGCAGTTAAGGGGTTAATTAGGGAGCTTTTAGGGAGCTTGTAGGGTTAATTTTAGCTTTAGTGTAGTGTAGTAGACAACCCCAAGTATTGATCTAGGCACATTTTGGTATATTTCATGCCACCATTTCACCGCCAAATGCGATCAAATTAAAAAAAACGTAAAATTTTTCACAATTTTAGGTTTCTCACTGAAATCATTTACAAACAGCTTGTGCAATTATGGCACAAATGGTTGTAAATGCTTGTCTGGGATCCCCTTTGTTCAGAAATAGCAGACATATATGACTTTGGCGTTGCTTTCTGGTAATTAGAAGGCCACTAAATCCTGTTGCGCCTCACACGTGTATTATGGCTAGCAGTGAAAGGGTTAATTAGGGAGTTTGTAGTGAGCTTGCAGGGTTAATTTTAGCTTTAGTGTAGAGATCAGCCTCCCATCTGACACATCCCACCCCCTGATCCCTCCCAAACAGCTCCCTTCCCTCCCCCACCCCACAATTGTCCCCGCCATCTTAAGTACTGGCAGAAAGTCTGCCAGTACTAAAATAAAAGGGTTTTAAAAAAAAAATGAAATTTTTTTTTAGCATATTTACATATGCTACTGTGTAGGATCCCCCCCTTAGCCCCCAACCTCCCTGATCCCCCCCAAAACCGCTCTCTAACCCTCCCCTCTGCCTTATTGGGGGCCATCTTGGGTACTGGCAGCTGTCTGCCAGTACCCAGTTTACAATAAAAAGTGCTTTTTTTTTCTTTGGTTTTTTTTTTCTGTAGTGTAGCTTCCCCCCCCCCCCACCCCCCACAGACAAACCCCCACCACCTTGCTGATTACTTTAATTTTCAATATTTTTTATCTTTTTATTTTCACATTTTCTGCAGTGTAGCGGTTCCCACCCGCTCCCTCCCCGTGCATGCGCCCGCCCCCACCCTCCCGTGCACGCGCGCGCGCCCGTGCGCGCCCCCAGCCACCCCCGCCCACGATCCCACCCCCCTTCACTTCCACAGGGCCATCGATGGCCGCAACCCGCCTCCCGGTCCGGCTCCCACCCACCAACAAAGGGAGCAACCGATCTCCGGTGCAGAGAGGGCCACAGAGTGGCTCTCTCTGCACCGGATTACTTAAAAAGGTTATTGCAGGATGCCTCCATATCGAGGCATCACTGCAATAACCGGAAAGCAGCTGGAAGCGAGCAGGATCGCTTCCAGCTGCTTTCCACACTGAGGACGTGCAGGGTACGTTCTCAGGCATTAACTGCCTTTTTTCTGAGGACGTACCCTGCACGTCCTCAGTCGTTAAGGGGTTAAACATAAAAGAAGGTGTTAAGGTATTTTGTGAGACTTTAAAACACTGGGAATCACTTCCTCTATCCCTTTATGGTAAAAAAACTTATTAAAAATTATAGCACTACCACGCTTATTATATATTTTTCAAAATATTCCACTGCTAATTAAAAAATTGGAAATTAAGAAAATTAACTCATCTATCAGAAATTATATGTGGGGGAATAAGAAAGTAAAACTAAGCTAAAAAAACTTATTCTACATAAAAAATACTTGGGAATGGCTCTCCCAAACATCCTTACATATAATTTAGTGGCAGTTGGAAAAATTGCATTAGATTGGCTAGTGGAAATAGGGCATTTTACCATGTTGGACATTGAATCTAATTTAGTCAAATTTAGTCGAACCTCTATATCTTAAAAATATTGTCCATTTAGAGATTAAAAAGCTCCCCCTGTACATTGAGAGAATATATTTTCTCAAAGACCCAATATTAGTGCGGCACAGGATTTGTAAAAAGTTAGATTTAAAGTTTGCCTATCTATTGAAGGAAACCATGATTTCCAGCTAGGACTACTTTTTAATGTTTGCTCTATTTGGAGAGAAAATATTTTAGCTAATATGGTACAATTAGTGACTAAAGATCAAGACACTTCTAAGGTTCTAGATTTTGCAACTATTCAAGATCGATTTATGGTTCAGAAGGAATACTTTTACGCTTATTTACAGGTTAGAGATTATTGCCTGAATCTTATAAGACTGTATGGGAAATTGTGGGACTATCCCACACTCTCACCAGTAATTGATGCATACAAAAAGGGAACATTTTCTATCTCCCTATTATATAATATTGTAAGTAATATAGATTACAAAAAAAAGCTGGGCAAGATTATATTAAAATGGAAAGACTTATATTTCGCTAATTTGCCAGAACAGGCTGTTTTAAGTATCTTAGAAAGAGTAGGAGAAGCCTCACTATCAATGTCTATAAATATTAAGATAATATGGTTGACATACATAACTCCAGAAATGCTGTCTAAATGTGGGAATAATGCAGTTGATTCCCACTGTGTGAAATGCAGAAAGCATAGAACAAATGTAATACATTGTTTATGGTTATGACCGAAATTACAATAATTTTGGAGAATGTTATCTTTTTGGGCCAACAATCTTTGCAATACCCATTACGAAGCAGAACATATTATTTTTCTGAACCTCATTAATAAGGATCTCCCGCAGTATAGGATTTTTTGTTATACTACTCCTATTGGGCAGAAATCTGATTTTGAAAGGATGGAAAAGTACATATCCACCATATCATAAATCATTGAAAAATTAAGTACATAAGCAATTTCTGATAGAACAAAAACATAATTTATGCTTACCTGATAAATTCCTTTCTCCTGTAGTGTGATCAGTCCACGGGTCATCATTACTTCTGGGATATTACTCCTCCCCAACAGGAAGTGCAAGAGGATTCACCCAGCAGAGCTGCCATATAGCTCCTCCCCTCTACGTCACCTCCAGTCATTCGACCAAGGACCAACGAGAAAGGAGAAGCCAAAGGGTGTAGTGGTGACTGGAGTATAATTTAAAAAATATTTACCTGCCGTAAAAAACAGGGCGGGCCGTGGACTGATCACACTACAGGAGAAAGGAATTTATCAGGTAAGCATAAATTATGTTTTCTCCTGTTAAGTGTGATCAGTCCACGGGTCATCATTACTTCTGGGATACCAATACCAAAGCAAAAGTACACGGATGACGGGAGGGACAGGCAGGATCTTTATACAGAAGGAACCACTGCCTGAAGAACCTTTCTCCCAAAAATAGCCTCCGAAGAAGCAAAAGTGTCAAATTTGTAAAATTTGGAAAAAGTATGAAGCGAAGACCAAGTTGCAGCCTTGCAAATCTGTTCAACAGAGGCCTCATTCTTAAAGGCCCAAGTGGAAGCCACAGCTCTAGTGGAATGAGCTGTAATTCTTTCAGGAGGCTGCTGTCCAGCAGTCTCATAAGCTAAACGTATTATGCTACGAAGCCAAAAAGAGAGAGAGGTAGCAGAAGCTTTTTGACCTCTCCTCTGACCAGAGTAAACGACAAACAGGGAAGACGTTTGTCGAAAATCTTTAGTTGCCTGTAAATAAAATTTTAGGGCACGAACTACATCCAGATTGTGCAGAAGTCGTTCCTTCCTTGAAGAAGGATTTGGACACAAGGATGGAACAACAATCTCTTGATTGATATTCCTGTTAGTGACTACCTTAGGTAAGAACCCAGGTTTAGTACGCAGAACTACCTTATCCGAGTGAAAAATCAAATAAGGAGAATCACAATGTAAGGCTGATAACTCAGAGACTCTTCGAGCCGAGGAAATAGCCATTAAAAATAGAACTTTCCAAGATAACAACTTTATATCAATGGAATGAAGGGGTTCAAACGGAACGCCCTGTAAAACGTTAAGAACAAGGTTTAAACTCCATGGCGGAGCAACAGTTTTAAACACAGGCTTAATCCTGGCCAAAGCCTAACAAAAAGCCTGAACGTCTGGAACTTCTGACAGACGTTTGTGCAACAGAATGGACAGAGCTGAGATCTGTCCCTTTAAGGAACTAGCGGATAAACCCTTTTCTAAACCTTCTTGTAGAAAAGACAATATCCTAGGAATTCTAACCTTACTCCAAGAGTAACCTTTGGATTCGCACCAATATAGGTATTTACGCCATATTTTATGGTAAATCTTTCTGGTAACAGGCTTCCTAGCCTGTATTAAGGTATCAATAACTGACTCAGAAAAACCACGTTTTGATAAAATCAAGCGTTCAATTTCCAAGCAGTCAGCTTCAGAGAAGTTAGATTTTGATGTTTGAAAGGACCCTTTATCAGAAGGTCCTGTTTCAGAGGTAGAGACCAAGGTGGACAGGATGACATGTCCACCAGATCTGCATACCAAGTCCTGCGTGGCCATGCAGGCGCTATTAGAATCACTGATGCTCTCTCCTGTTTGATTCTGGCAATCAATCGAGGAAGCATCGGGAAGGGTGGAAACACATAAGCCATCCTGAAGGTCCAAGGTGCTGTCAAGGCATCTATCAGGACCGCTCCCGGATCCCTGGATCTGGACCCGTAACGAGGAAGCTTGGCGTTCTGTCGAGACGCCATGAGATCTATCTCTGGTTTGCCCCAATGTCGAAGTATTTGGGCAAAGACCTCCGGATGAAGTTCCCACTCCCCCGGATGAAAAGTCTGACGACTTAAAAAATCCGCCTCCCAGTTCTCCACTCCCGGGATGTGGATTGCTGACAGGTGGCAAGAGTGAGACTCTGCCCAGCGAATTATCTTTGATACTTCCATCATTGCTAGGGAGCTTCTTGTCCCTCCCTGATGGTTGATGTAGGCTACAGTCGTGATGTTGTCCGACTGAAACCTGATGAACCCCCGAGTTGTCAACTGGGGCCAAGCCAGAAGGGCATTGAGAACTGCTCTCAATTCCAGAATGTTTATTGGTAGGAGACTCTCCTCCTGATTCCATTGTCCCTGAGCCTTCAGAGAATTCCAGACAGCGCCCCAACCTAGTAGGCTGGCGTCTGTTGTTACAATTGTCCAGTCTGGCCTGCTGAATGGCATCCCCCTGGACAGATGTGGCCGAGAAAGCCACCAAAGAAGAGAATTTCTGGTCTCTTGATCCAGATTCAGAGAAGGGGACAAGTCTGAGTAATCCCCATTCCACTGACTTAGCATGCACAATTGCAGCGGTCTGAGGTGTAGGCGTGCAAAGGGTACTATGTCCATTGCCGCTACCATTAAGCCGATTACCTCCATGCATTGAGCCACTGACGGGTGTTGAATGGAATGAAGGACACGGCATGCACTTTGAAGTTTTGTTAACCTGTCTTCTGTCAGGTAAATTTTCATTTCTACAGAATCTATAAGAGTCCCCAGGAAGGGAACTCTTGTGAGTGGAAAGAGAGAACTCTTCTTTTCGTTCACCTTCCATCCATGCAACCTTAGAAATGCCAGTACTAACTCTGTATGAGACTTGGCAGTTTGAAAGCTTGAAGCTTGTATCAGAATGTCGTCTAGGTACGGAGCTACCGAAATTCCTCGCGGTCTTAGTACCGCCAGAAGAGCACCCAGAACCTTTGTGAAGATTCTTGGAGCCGTAGCCAATCCGAATGGAAGAGCTACAAACTGGTAATGCCTGTCTAGGAAGGCAAACCTTAGATACCGGTAATGATCTTTGTGGATCGGTATGTGAAGGTAAGCATCTTTTAAATCCACTGTGGTCATGTACTGACCCTTTTGGATCATGGGTAAAATTGTCCGAATAGTCTCCATTTTGAACGATGGAACTCTTAGGAATTTGTTTAGGATCTTTAAATCCAGAATTGGCCTGAAAGTTACCTCTTTTTTGGGAACCACAAACAGATTTGAGTAAAACCCTTGTCCCTGTTCCGACCGTGGAACTGGATGGATTACTCCCATTAATAAAAGCTCTTGTACGCAGCGTAGAAACGCCTCTTTCTTTATTTGGTTTGTTGACAACCTTGACAGATGAAATCTCTCTCTTGGGGGAGAGTATTTGAAGTCCAGAAGGTATCCCTGAGATATTATCTCTAGCGCCCAGGGATCCTGGACATCTCTTGCCCAAGCCTGGGTGAAGAGAGAAAGTCTGCCCCCCACTAGATCCGTTCCCGGATCGGGGGCCCTCAATTCATGCTGTTTTAGGGGCAGCAGCAGGTTTCCTGGCCTGCTTGCCCTTGTTCCAGGACTGGTTAGGTCTCCAGCCTTGTCTGTAGCGAGCAACAGATCCTTCTTGTTTTGGAGCAGAGGAAGTTGATGCTGCTCCTGCTTTGAAATTCCGAAAGGAACGAAAATTAGACTGTCTAGCCTTAGGTTTGGCTCTGTCTTGAGGCAGGGCATGGCCTTTACCTCCTGTAATGTCAGCGATAATTTCTTTCAATCCGGGCCCGAATAAGGTCTGCCCTTTGAAAGGTATATTAAGTAATTTAGACTTAGAAGTAACGTCAGCTGACCAGGATTTTAGCCACAGTGCTCTGCGCGCCTGAATGGCGAATCCGGAATTCTTAGCCGTAAGCTTAGTTAAATGTACTACGGCATCTGAAATAAATGAGTTAGCTAACTTAAGAGCTTTAAGCTTGTGTGTAATCTCATCTAATGGAGCTGATTCAAGTGTCTCTTCCAGAGACTCAAACCAAAATGCTGCTGCAGCCGTGACAGGCGCAATGCATGCAAGGGGTTGCAATATAAAACCTTGTTGAACAAACATTTTCTTAAGGTAACCCTCTAACTTTTTATCCATTGGATCTGAAAAGGCACAGCTATCCTCCACCGGGATAGTGGTACGCTTAGCTAAAGTAGAAACTGCTCCCTCCACCTTAGGGAATGTTTGCCATAAGTCCCGTGTGGTGGTGTCTATTGGAAACATCTTTCTAAATATCGGAGGGGGTGAGAACGGCACACCGGGTCTATCCCACTCCTTAGTAACAATTTCAGTAAGTCTCTTAGGTATAGGAAAAACGTCAGTACTCGACGGTACCGCAAAATATTTATCCAACCTACACATTTTCTCTGGTATTGCAACTGTGTTACAATCATTCAGAGCCGCTAACACCTCCCCTAGTAATACACGGAGGTTTTCCAGCTTAAATTTAAAATTTGAAATATCTGAATCCAATCTGTTTGGATCAGAACCGTCAGCCGCAGAATGAAGCTCTCCGTCCTCATGTTCTGCAAGTTGTGACGCAGTATCTGACATGGCCCTAACATTATCAGCGCACTCTGTTCTCACCCCAGAGTGATCACGCTTACCTCTTAGTTCTGGTAATTTAGCCAAAACTTCAGTCATAACAGTAACCATATCCTGTAATGTGATTTGTAATGGCCGCCCAGATGTACTCGGCGCCACAATATCACGCACCTCCCGAGCGGGAGATGCAGGTACTGACACGTGAGGCGAGTTAGTCGGCATAACTCTCCCTTCGTTGTTTGGTGAAATGTGTTCAATTTGTACAGATTGACTTTTATTTAAAGTAGCATCAATGCAGTTAGTACATAAATTTCTATTGGGCTCCACTTTGGCATTAGCACATATAGCACAGATGTCTTCCTCTGAATCAGACATGTTTAACACACTAGCAAATAAACTAGCAACTTGGAAATACTTTTCAAGTAATTTACTATAATATGAAAACGTACTGTGCCTATAAGAAGCACAGAAAGAGTTATGACAGTTGAAAGTTAATAAACTGAAAGGTTATAGCATCAAATCTTTGTAAAAAACACAATTTTAGCAAAGGCTTGTTCCCATTAGCAAAGGATAACTAACCCTGATAGCAGAAAAAAAGTTACAGAAATAAACGTTTTTTATCACAGCCAACTACAATCTCACAGCTCTGCTGTGAGTGATTACCTCCCTCAAAACAAGTTTTGAAGACCCCTGAGTTCTGTAGAGATGAACCGGATCATGCAGGAAATACAATGAGCTTCTGACTGAATTTTTTGATGCGTAGCAAAAGCGCCAAAAAAGGCCCCTCCCCCTCACACACAACAGTGAGAGAGATCAGTAAACTGTCATAAATTAAATAAAACAACTGCCAAGTGGAAAAAAATAGTGCCCAAAATATTTTATTCACCCAGTACCTCAGAAAATGAAACGATTTTACATGCCAGCAAAAAACGTTTAACATAAATTAAGTGTTATTAAAAAGCCTGTTGCTAGTCCCTGCAAATTAGGCTAAAGTCTTATGCACACAGTATATTCCAGTGAAGTGCCATTCCCCAGAATACTGAAGTGTAAAATATACATACATGACAGCCTGATACCAGTTGCTGCTACTGCATTTAAGGCTGAGTTTACATTATATCGGTATGGCAGAATTTTCTCATCAATTCCATTGTCAGAAAATAATAAGCTGCTACATACCTCTTTGCAGATTAATCTGCCCGCTGTCCCCTGATCTGAAGTTTACCTCTCCTCAGATGGCCGAGAAACAGCAATATGATCTTAACTACTCCGGCTAAAATCATAGTAAAAACTCAGGTAGATTCTTCTTCAAATTCTACCAGAGAAGGAATAACACACTCCGGTGCTATTATAAAATAACAAACTTTTGATTGAAGGTATAAAACTAAGTATAATCACCATAGTCCTCTCACACATCCTATCTATTCGTTGGGTGCAAGAGAATGACTGGAGGTGACGTAGAGGGGAGGAGCTATATGGCAGCTCTGCTGGGTGAATCCTCTTGCACTTCCTGTTGGGGAGGAGTAATATCCCAGAAGTAATGATGACCCGTGGACTGATCACACTTAACAGGAGAAATGATATTTGGTTTAATCTCGAGATTAACGTCAAAAGATTTTTTGAAAAATGGAAATTTTGGATTAAAGCTTAAAACAGGGACTCACAAAAAAAAATTATTTCAAAATTTTAAAATACTCAATTTATAATGGAAAGTAGATTGAGAGGCGAATGACCCTGTTAATACCAAGTTGGAGGGGGAGAGGGGAAAGGGAAATTTTGTTTTGTGTTTATTAAAAAAAAAAATTAATCTCAGTGTGAATAATCTGAGTTTTGTAGTATACACAAACTGGAATATATCTGATTTTTGTAGTAATCTTCATAGTACTAGTTAAAATGAGAAAGGGCACACTTGATACCCAATGGTGGAGGGTAGTGATAGGTCTATTAGTTATAATCCCAGGCTTAATGTAAGCATAATGATTTTTGTATTTTGACTTGTTACGTCTATGTAATATATATCTGAAAATACGTAATAACATTACATAAAAGTGAAAAGTATGAATTCACAAATATAGTTTTCACAATCTAGGTCATATAATTACAAATATTGAATTTTCAAGGGCTTACAAGGGACCCAAACCCTGTCACAAAATAGAAAAAATTGAGGGTTTTGTTTTTCTGTTTATTTTTTTTTCTCATGATATAAATACCTGCTGTTGATCCTGCTGTATGATCAATCTTTTGCTTTTTGATATTTGTACATCTATTTTAAAAACCTCAATAAAAAGACAAAAAAAAAACAAAAAACTAATAGTTCAGAGATAAATACAACATTGGGTAATTATACACACCAACACATAAACAGTGAGTACAAAAGTTCCCTATTCTGGAAGTCGTGGACAAAACGCGTATCAGGTGTTCTCACCCTTGCCCCAATTATCTGAATAATTGTACTTACCAACTTTATGTAATAATATTTTTTTATAAGAGATTCAGTACAGGAATATGCAGCTTTCTTAAATAACAAACACAGTGAACCGCAAAAGTCTAGGATAATGTATATTTATCCCCTTGGGGGTATATTTACAGAATAGGGAACTTTTGTACTCGTTGTTTATGTGTTGGTGAGGGTAATTACCCAATTTTGTACTGATCTCGGAACTATTAGTTGATAGGTGGTTGGTGGTATATGGAACTTATGGTATTTATATCTATTTGATATAAATAGAGGAGCTGGGGACGATTCTTTTCTTTTTTTCTCTACTTTACTTACGTTTTAGATGTAACATGTGATTTCTGTTCACACAGGTACTTTTTATGTGATTAGTAAAACTTATGTTTTAATTGTCCTAGTGGGCTATCTTTACTTAACCCTTTGAGTGCTAAGCACTTTCCCACCTGGGTGCTAAGGTTTTTTTTTTTTTTTTAACAACATTTTTTAAACTTTTTCAGACCCCCACTGTTTAGGCGATTACCTTTCCAATGGTGGGTCTTGGGGGTCTGTAGCTGCTTAGATGCCTGAGATACAGGCTTCTAAGCAGCATGCTCCCTGGTCATATATTTAACATTGTTAAGTATAAATAAAGTTGCGCAGTGACGTCATAACGTTATTGCGCATGACGTCACCATGGATAACATGAAGCCCCGGTCACTCTACAGGCATGATCGCCAGGGTAGGAGCGGGTGGGAGCCCCAAGATCTCCCTCAATGTGAGAGAGTGCTAGTGATGGCTCTGAGCCTTCATTAGCACCAAAGTGGGAAACTCTGTGACGGCCCAGAGCCGTCATTAGCACTCAAGGGGTTAATAAGGGTATCCAAATCTACATATACATTTTCTTTGCATTTGTACCATTAGAATGCTTTATTTTTTTCTAATTTATGTTTAGCTTTGTAGTTATGGCATTCTGTGCTGCCCTCTAGGATACACTTGGGTCTGTGCCAGAGGGACAAGACTTTGGGGTACATTCACATTCTTCCTTACTGGGGGACTATTGTGTTTCCATTCTTTTGATTGAGCCATCAAACAAAAGTTCATATCCTTGAGTACTCTGTCAGCTCTCAGGTAATAGCGACATTAACCAGCCATAAGAAGTCACATGTTATTAGAAAGGACAATTAGAGTAAGGAATTTTAAGATATGCATGCACTTACACTAGGTAGGCCAACTGGTGCCATCAATCTGTGTTTCTATGGATTGATTTGAAGAGGGAGATGTTATAACTATGAGAATTATAATGTAGTTATGGCAGTATTAACCTTAAAACCACAATTCAGCCTCACATGCATAAGGTGTTATAGTCTACAGTAGTTACTTGCAAGAAGTTGCAAGAAACTGCACATTAATAATTAAATTGGATACCAACATGCAGTAAATTACTAGTTGGGTATTATCTGTTGCCAGACAACTTATTTTTCGTAACAGGGAGAACAACTTTATTATCAGTAGGAATTTGTTATAAAGTATTGTTTATAATTTATAGCGTATAATTTATTATTTATACCTGTTGTTCTCTTAAACTCAAAATAAGAAAAAATTATATATTCTGAAATAGATCTAGTAATCATTGCTATGCTTTAGGGACCTTGTTCAAGATAATTACAACATTTTCTCTTATTTTGCAAGCTCTTTTTTGTATTAACGAATATTTATTGTTATTTTACCACAAATGGTATTTTTATTTAAAAAATAAATGTGTATTGTGTGCATATATAATAGAGGGAAAAAAAACACTTATTTATCTAGGCATAAAAAAACAATATTGTCATCACCATTTTCCTAGACCACGGCTGGGGAACTATAAATCTCAGCAGGATGTGACTTGCGAATAGCTCTTCAATATGATGGCTGTTTCTTTTATGCAGGTCCATATTTGAGGATAGAAAAAAATAATCTCAGAAATTAAATGTAAATATTTTCATAGGCAATGTGAAATATTTATTGAAAAATAAAGCAAAATAAAATGAACATTTATGGCTATTATAATGTTCAACTAGTTTAAGCATAATACAAAAAAATATATATTTTATAGAAATTAAATCCAAATTCCTTTAAATTATCATATTTCATTTAAGAGTTAGATAAAGAATGTTCAATAACATCAAGGATATTGTGCCACAATACGGGTCTGTATGGGTCACATATTTTGTTTGTGCGTCTTTTTAAAATGGCAGTAACACATGTATATGGCTTGGCCCATATTGTATGAATGGTTCCCTATAATTTAACGTTATTTGGTGTTTTCTCACATGAATGTTTTTCGTTATGCTCGGTTCACATATTTATTAAAAAGATTGTGCCCATATTTAATTTAAAAAAAAGATGGTGACATGTTTATCTCCTATATATTTTATTGTTTAACCAGATTCAACACCTTTTGTATGATTTTTTTCTTTTCTGCTACATCAGGGTTGGACTCTCTTATGGCATTTCTTGGCTACAGACAAGCTTTATTCTTAAAATTACAGTAAAGTCAAAATTAAACGTAAATGGATTGCATAGAGCATGACATTTTCAATAACTTTCCAATTTACTTCTGTTATGAATTTAGCTTATTTCTCTTAGTATCTTTTGTTAAAGAGTAATCCTAGGAGAACAATGGAGCACTGTATTATACAAATTTATCAAATGCATGATAAGATACTAGAATTAAAATATCCATCATTAGATGAACATGGATATCTAAAGTGCCGTAACTCAACGCCACTAGTTGTCATCCATTAAAAGCCACCATGTCAATAAGCTAATTTAAGCCAAAGGGATTGAGGGATTTTAGTTTCCATATCCAGAATGTTTCCCTTTAGAAAAAATGGATTGTGGACTCTCAGAATGTTTCCCTTTGCCTTAAATGCATAAATCTATTTCTGCCCCACTTAGGGGTTATCAGTTTCAAAGGGAGAATCCTTAAAATATCTGTTTGTCCAGAATGACAATGAATCCCATGTCTGGGAACACTAATGGTTAGTAATGGCGTTCTAAAGATTTCTATTGTGCTCCCCCCATATTTTCTTTAGGGGTCTTGAGGTTCTTCTTATGTATTGAATGCAACATTTGCACTCTAGCATATACAGTACAAAGGATTGCAAGTGAAATGGGACTTAATCTCAAATTTCTTCTTAGTGGCAAAAGAGCTAAAACTAGTCCTGTTACCAGTAGTGTGAGCACAGAGCCCACAATTGTGTCTATTACATTTATAAAAACCTGGTTTGCCCAGAAACTGACTGATCTTATAGTTGCCCATTGTTTTTAAATTATGTAATCTCATTTCAACTTTACTGGGTGCTGATTTATTTTTCAATGTGGACGCTCATTTGAAGGTGCAGAAAGGATATTGACCTATAGTATCTTTTAATAGAGGGTCCCCCTGTTATTATGGTCATTACTAAATTGGGTATTTGATTGGTTACTGGAACTCTGTTGACTATTGTCCATCAGACCGAGTATCTTTCTACTAGTAAAAAAAACTGCTCTATCCTTGTTCCTAGCTCTTAAATAGCTCTCTTGTATAAGTTCACTAGGATACTGCTTCTCTAGAAGTCTCCCTTTGTGTAACTTAGCTTGTTCATCGTATCTATCTAAATTAGTGCAGTTTCTGCGTATTCTGCAGAACTGATTGTAGGGATTATTATTTTTCCATGGTTTATAGTGATTGCTTTTATAATTCAGATAACAACTATTAGTATCCACTGATTTAAAAAAAAATTTTTTGTGGTGATACAACCCTCTTGATCCTATTTTGAGATCTAAAAAATCAATGCTGTTAAGTTCCACTTTAGATGTAAAATTAATTCCCATATCATTAGTGTTCAGAGATCTTACAAAATCCATAGCAGTTGCCTTAGTCCCCTCCTAGATAAATAAGAGATTGTCAATGAAACGGCCATAGAAGACCAGACTCACCCCATAGGTGGACAAATATATATATCTTTCCTCAAAGATACCCATAAACAAATTAACAAAGCTAGGGGCGAATCTGGTCCCCATGGCCATCCCCTTTATCTGGAGGAAAAATTGTTCTTGAAAAACAAAATAATTGTGTTTAAGCACAAAAGATATAGACTCCAATAGAAACTTTCTTTGCTTTTCTGGTAAATATATATCCCTTTTTAGGAAAATGGCAATGCTTCTAAGCCCAACTCATGAGAAATGTTAGAATATAATGATGACACCTCACATGTTAACCATAGGAGCTCTCGATTTGATTTCTTAATTGTTGACAATTTTGAGATAAGGTCAGGGGTGTCCTTAATATAGGACTGTAACATAAGAACAGATTTCTTAAGAAACTGATCAATGTATTCTGAAAGATTACAGGTTAATTTGCCAATCCCCAAAATTATCAGTCTCCCAGGGGTTTCTGTGGTTGATTTGTGTATATTAGGAAGGTGGTAATAGTATGCAAGATTGGGTGTCAGGAATTCTCTTTCTTTTTTAGTGAGTAACCATCAAGCATCCACCATTTTCCTTTTTAATCAGACTGGCTAGATATTTTTTTGTGGGATTAAAAGTAAGTTTTTTATAATACTCACTATCCAGAAGGATCCTGTTGGCCTCTTTTAATTAGTCACTCATATCCTGCAATATTATACCACCTCCATTGTCTGCTTGTCTGATCACCAGTTCTTTACTGGTGGCTAATCTAGACAGTGCTTTTAGTTCATAAATATTTAAATTTGATTTCTTAGTTCTACCTACTGGTAAATTCCCAAACTCTTCCAGCACTAAATTTTGGAAATATTGTATTGTACTTAAAAGAGGCCATAGGATCCTTCTGGATACTGAGTATTATAAAAAACTTACTTTCAATCCCACAAAAAAATATCTAGCCAGTCTGATTAAAATGGAGGATGCTAGTTGGTTAAAAGGTATACTCACTAAAAAGAAAGAGAATTCCTGACTTCTCATACACCTAATCTTGCATACTATTACCACCTCCCTAAGATACACAAATCAACCACAGAACCCCCTGGGAGACCGATAATTTCGGGGATTGGTAACTTAACCTGTAATCTTTCCGAATACGTTGATCAGTTTCTTAAGAAATCTGTTCTTATGTTACAGTCCTATATTAAGGACACCCCTGACCTTATCTCAAAATTGTCAACCATTAAGAAATCAAATCGAGAGCTCCTATGGTTAACATTTGACGTGTCATCATAATATTCTAACATTTCTCATGAGTTGGACTTAGAAGCCATTGACATTTTCCTAAAAAGGCAGATATATTTACCAGAAAAGCAAAGAAAGTTCCTATTCAAGTCTACATCTTTTGTGCGTAAACACAATTATTTTGTTTTTCAAGAACAATTTTTCTTCCAGATAAAGGGGACGACCATGGGGACCAGATTTGCCCCTAGCTTTGCTAATTTGTTTATGGGTATCTTTGAGGAAAGATATATATATTCGTCCACCTATGGGGTAAGTCTGGTCTTCTATGGCCATTTCATTGATGATCTCTTATTTATCTGGGAGGGGACAAAGGCAACTGCTATGGATTTTGTGAAAATCTCTGAACACTAATGATATGGGAATTAATTTTACATCTAAAGTGGAACAGAACAGCATTGATTTTTTAGATCTCATATTAGAATGGGATCAAGAGGGTTGTATAACCACAAAAACTTTTTTTAAAATCAGTGGATACCAATAGTTTTCTGAATTATAAAAGCAACCACTATAAACTATGGAAGAATAATATTCCCTACAATTAGTTCTGCAGAATATGCAAAAACTGCACTAATTTAGATACATACGATGAACAAGCTAAGTTACTCAAAGGGAGATTTCTAGAGAAGCAGTATCCTAGTGAACTTATACAAGAGAGCTATTTAAGAGCTAGGAACAAGGATAGAACAGTTTTTTTACTAGTAGAAAGATACTAGGTCTGATGGACAATAGTCAACAGAGTTCCAGTAACCAATCAAATAGGGATATCAATAAAAATGTAAGGTTTATCACCTAATTTAGTAATAACCATAAAGAGATTAGAAAACTACTTAACAAGTATTGGTTTGTATTACAGGGGGGCCCTCTATTAAAAGATACAATAGGTCAATATCCTATCTGCACCTTCAAAAGAGCTTGAACGTTGAAAAATAATTTAGCACCCAGTAAAGTTGTAATGAGATTATATCATTTAAAATCAAAGGGCAACTATAAGATCAGTCCATTTTTGGGTAAACCAGGTTTTTATAAATGTAATAGACACAATTGTGGGCTCTGTGCTCACACTACTGGTAATAGGACTAGTTTTAGCTCTTTTGCCACTAAGGAGACATTTTAGATTAAGTCCCATTTCACTTGCGATTCTTCCTTTTGTAGTGTATATGCTAGAGTGCAAATGTGGCATTCAATACATAGGAAGAACCTCAAGACCCCTAAATAAAAGATGGGGGGAGCACAATAGAAATCTTAAGAACGCCATTACTAACCATAGTGTTCCCAGACATGGGATTCGTTGTCATTCTGGACAAACAGATATTTTAAGGATTCTCCCTTTAGAACTGATTACCCCTAAGTGGGGCAGAAATAGATTTATGCCTTTAAGGCAAAGGGAAACATTCTGGATATGGAAACTAAAATCCCTCAATCCCTTTGGTTTAAATTAGCATATTGACATGGGGGCTTTTAATGGATGACAACTAGTGGCATTGAGTTACAGCACTTTAGATATCCGTGCTCATCTAATGATGGACATTTTGATTCTAGCATCTTATCAAGTATTTTATACATTCATATAATACAGTGCTAAGGCAATGTTTGATTGTCCACATGATATTATCGTTAGCAGTGATCTTTTGTGGCAAATGCAATGATAATCTATGAGGTATCTGATATTCTATAAGTAGGAGTAATTTAAACACGTTGTAGGTATATCATTGAGAATAGATTGTTATTTTGTTTACTTGTAATTATGTATACTATATAGATATATGCTTTTTAGATGTATTTTAAATGTATTGATTATGTGTATTTTAATTTGATTGAGACTAAGCTTCCCGATATTATATTGTTGAAGTTTAATGAGGACTAATGATGAGGTCTACGTGCATATGTATTAATGTATGAGTAGCTTATTAATTTCCTTTTTAAGCTGACCGGCTTTTCATACAAGTGTTTTTTAAAATGTTTTTATGTTTATTTGTTTAAATTGTTGACAGATTGGTTGAATATTATATTCCATATGCGAAGGTTGCCGTTCAAATAAATATTTACTGTACTAGCACGGACCCCGACGCATTAAGTGTATTAGTTGATCACGGCTCAATTTGACACGAGGGTGTGATTTGTTTACAATAGTACGATTGGTTTATTAGTAACCTATCACATCACTCCACACGATCGTCATCTCTAGCTGGGGGGGTAGGTGAGTTTTACCTGAAGCGCATTAGAGGTTACAGAACCAATTGGATAGTAGCGTGGCATCAGAGATTCTCTGATTAGGCAAACGGCAAACCTTCGCGCATTCGCATTTTCACTTAGAGGACACTGAGTAGGGTTTATAAGTTGTGGTAAATGTATTGTGTTTATTTACACCTGAAGAAATGGTCAGGTATGACCGAGAAACGTTGTGTACGAGCAATAAAGTCTTTTTTAATATCAGACTTTTATCCATGACTTTTGCATTTATCTATTCCCACTATGGAGTTTATTATAGTTAGACCACCAAATCGGAGCCTCATTTCTGAAATATTTCTATGGAGTATTCCATGTGATTCTTACAGCTGACGTCGGATCCCTACAGCCGCAGTCCATAAAGGAGTTGGTTGATTGCAGCACATAAGAGAAAGTTATCTGGATGACTTTTGAGAGTTCAGGTAGCCTTTGTAGCACTTATCAAGAGCTTGAAACTTTGTAAGTATAACAGTATCTGCGTAGATGCATGATTAAACTACTGATTGTGCACTATGGTGGTGCCTTCTTCTTTTTGATATCCTTCACATAAGAAAATTGATTAATAGTACATGCTCTGTCTGAATCATGAACATTTAATTTTGATTTTACTGTCTCTTTAAATGTTAACATTTTTGGTCATGCTCAGTTCATTTATTAATAAACAAGATTTTGCAGAGTTTTAATTTAATTAAAAAAGCCTGTGAAATCATTGTCTCCTATCGATTTTTTTTAGCCTAATTTTTCTGTTATATGCTATTTGCAATTTAAGTGGTTACTTGAAGTGAATGTAAAGTTGAACAAATAAGTGCCCAGTTTTTAAAAATACTATTAAAAACAGGTGCACATTCATTCATTAAACTTTACATTGCAGCGTTTTTTTTAAAAATACTTACCTTTTTCTTTAGAAAACCCGGACCGGTGATCCTCCGCCCGCAGCTCCTCTTTACTTACCTCAGCAATAACGAAACGACTTCCTTCAATCACAGTGTGGCCCCATGATCTGGATACTTCGGGGTACACACCATGATTGGAGGAAGCCAGTTTTGTCATTGCTGAGTTAAGTTCAGAGGCGCTGTGGGCGAAGGATCACCAGTCTGGGTTTCCTAAAGTTAAAGGTATTTTTAAAAAAATGCTGAAATGTAAAGTTTAATGAATGAAAGTGCCCCTGTTTTTAATAGTATTTTAATTCAACTTTACATTCACTTTAAAAAAAACAGCTTACAAAAGGAAGTCAAAAATCATATGCAGCCCCTCCCTCTGCTCTCACACAACCAATTGCTTGAAAGCAGGGCTTGTCAATCATACTGAACAAATAATTTAACTCTTAAGATTGCTGCTTTTCATCTTGGGGTTGCAGTCTTGCATGAGTAATAGTACACTGCAAAACACCTGAAGCTGCATCTTGTAAAATGAAGCCCAAAGCTTTTTAATGGCAAACTCCTATGGATGGGCATGTGATCCATTAAAGGGACACTCAATCAAAATTAAACTTTCATTATTCAGATAGAACATGCCATTTTAAATAACTTTCCAATTTACTTCCATTAACTAAATGTGCAGTCTTTGTATATTTAAACTTTTTGAGTCAACAGCTCCTACTGAGCATGTGCAAGAGTAAGTGTGTATGCATTTGTGAATGGCTGATGGCTGTCACATGGTACGTGTATGCATTTGTGAATGGCTAATGGCTGTCACATGGTACAGGGGAAGTGGAAAAAGACATACATTTTAAAATTGTCAGAAAAAAAATCGACTACTCATTTTAAGTTCAGACTAAGTGCTATTGCTTTGTCTTGTTATCTTGCATTTGTTGATTATGCAAATCTACTGTGTTGACTGGTCCTTTAATAGGGACTAAAGAGCTAATGATTATTAATAATAATAATAATTAATAATAAATAATTATAGGTATTGGTTGGAAATAAAAAGCTCTTGCTGGTAACACAGAAATAATAAAGGGAGAGAGAGTGTTATGATGGGTTACATAGGAAAATCATATGAAAAGAGTGTGCTGATATAATATGAAAGGAATGAGAGTGAAACAGCTGTGAAATTGTTAGACAGAAAAGAGTAGGGCATGTGCGACTACTCTAAATGGAAAACTAGCACAAGGGATGAAAATAAAACATGACTGAAATGTGGTGAAAGGTGATAAAATATTCAGAAGAGAAAGCAAAACAAGTGGGGGTGAAAAATAGAATTTCATTTTTATAATTTCCCTAATGTTTCTATATGATGTAGATTAAGTGCAAACGCTTCATTTGAAAAAGGACTCATTCAAATATAGTCAGCTAGCGTTTAAATTGCTTTGCACTGATAACAGATTGACAGCACTGAGTAACAGCTCTCATGATTAAAAGTCTCTCAGCCCTGTTAATGCGGAAATCTGAAAAAAAAAAAAATTGTTTCTTATAATTTAATGAAATGCATCAGTAAATATCTAGTAAATGACTGTGCAAAGGTTGTTACATGACTTGGAATGCACAACAACAGCATAGAAAATGTGATCAGCTGCTAAATATGTAGATCTCCATCCAACTGAAAACACGCATAAAAAAAATAAAGAATGAATAATTTGCGTAATAAAATAATATTTCCTTATAGATGACTTTGTCTTGGAAAAAATTGTTAGTCAACAAATTTAGTCAAATCAGGAGCTAATTTGTTGTAAAGATTTTGTCACATTTAAATATCTGTTTATTATATAATATATAAAGGGCTAGATAACAAATAGAGCGCTAATATATTGCACACCCTCAAATTTGCTCGTTTACAGGGGCGCAATAAATAAACAGCCATTACAAGTGGCTGGTTATTGCTATTGTGCACTCGTGGCAGCAATTAGCACTCCGAAAAATTTACCAGAGGTCAGACAGCTGGTTAATTTTCTAAATGTCCCACAACTCCCCCCAATATACAGTGTTTTAATCTTTATTAAAAAATTTAAATATTAGCATTTTTATTTTTTAATAAAGTAACTGCATAAGGCAGTTATAAGAGGCTAAAGGTGTGGGGTGTAACGGCATTGAAAAGTGCCTTTACATTGTGGTCTATTGGAACTGTGTGTTACTGTGTTTCCTTTAAATATATATATGTATGTGCTTAAATACATATAAATTTATGTGTTAATATGTGTATATACACATATTAACACACATATATGTATATAAGCATTTACATATATGTTTAAAATTGATACCCATTGCTGTGTGACTTACCCCCTTTGCTGCTATTAGGTTCTGTGCCGTGTCTGACCTTATAAGAATGAGGCTCCCATTGGAGCCTATGGAAGCGCTCTCTCGTGAGCACAATGCTTCTGTGCAATGCGAACTGGAGGTCACGTTCGCATTGCATCTAACTTGTAATACCAGCGCACATTTGAGTGCACTGGTATTACAAAGTGGAGCGCAAATATCTCTTTAGCACAAGCGATATTTTGTGCTCCATTTATAATCTGGCCTAAAATTGCCAAGAACTCAACACAGAATTTAATGTAATTTTGTTAAATACAAATGAAAAGATTATGCAAAATGTATATTCCTAATGTATATAATCTACATGTACAGTTGTGCTCATAAGTTTACATACCCTAGCAGAATTTATGATTTCTTGGTCAGAGAATATGAATAACACAAAACTTTTCTTTCACTCATGGTTTGTGTTTGGCTGAAGCCATTTATTATCAATCAACAGTGTTTACTCTTTAAATCATAATGACAACAGAAACTACCCAAATGACCCTGATCAAAAGTTTACATACCCCGGTGATTTTGGCCTGATAACATGCACACAAGTTGACACAAAAGGGTTTAAATGGCTATTAAAGGTAACCATCCTCACCTGTGATCTGTTTTCTTGTAATTAGTGTATGTGTATAAAAGGTCAATGAGTTTCTGGACTCCTGACAGACCCTTGCATCTTTCATCCAGTGCTGCACTGACGATTCTGGATTCTGAGTCATGGGGAGAGAAAAAGAATTGTCAAAGAATCTGAGGGAAAATGTAGTTGAACTGTATAAAACAGGAAAGAGATATATTAAAAGATATCCAAGGAATTGAGAATGCTAATCAGCAGTGTTCAAACTCTAATAAAGAAGTGGAACCTACTTTTTACTTTTACCTAAACAAATTACCAATTACCTCTAACAGTAACACCCCCCACCCAACAAACCCACTAAAATAAAACTAACACTAAAAAAAACTAAACTACCTATTGCCCCTTAAGGGACATTTTTATGGGCATTGCCCTTAAAAGGGCAATCAGCTCTTTTCCAGCCCATTAAATCCCTAATCTTAAAAATAAAAAAAAACGCTAAACCAGAAATAGGTACTCATCATTCCTGAAGTCCAGCGGAGAAGGTCTTTTTCCAGGCGGCTCCATCATCTTCTATCTTCATCTGGAGCGAAGGCGGTGCAGAGCAGAGGTGCGGAGCTGTGGACCCTCTGCGGCGGTCCTCACTGGCGATGTGGAGCGGAGGTGCGGAGCTGTATTCCCCGACACGTGGATCCTCAGCGGCGGTCCTCAATGGAGGTGATCCTCAGTGGCATGAAGGCTCCTCTTCATCCAATGTCCGTCATACACTAAAGATTTAATGCAAGGTACCACAGCTCAGTTTAGGGTACCTTGCATTCCTATTGGCTGAATTTTTAAATCAGCCAAAAGGATTAGAGCTAATGAAATCCTATTGTCTGTTCAAATCAGCCAATAAGCTTTCAGTAGCTCTCATCTTATTGACTGATTTCAAAATTTCAGCCAATAGGAATGCAAAGTACCCGAATAAATATGGGATACCTTGCCTTCAATCATCAGTGTGCGGCTGATGATCGCATCAAGAGCAGCCTCCACGCTGCCGAGGAAAGCCGCCGCCACCGAGGACCGACTCAGAGGACCGTCGCCGTTGTTGTCCGCCGCTGAGGATCCAGGCATCGGGAAGACAGCTCCGCACCTCCGCTCCATGCCGCCTTTGCTCTGGATGAAGATAGAAGATGATGGAGCCGCCTGGAAGAAGACCTCCGCCGGACTTCAGGAACAGTGAGTACCTATTTGGGGCTTAGATTTAGGCTTTTATATTTTAATTTTTGGGTTGTTTTTTGTTTTATATTAGGGTTTTTTTGGGGTTGAAAAAGAGCTGATTGCCCTTTTGAAGGGCAGTAAAAGAGCTGAATACCCTTTTAAGGGCAATGCCTATACAAATGCTCCTTTAGGAGCAATTGGTAGTTTAGTTTTTTTTAGTGTTAGTTTTTTTATTTGGGGGGGGGTTACTGTTAGGGGGGACTTAGTATTTTTTTAGAGGTAAAAGAACTGTTTAACTTACAGCAATGCCCTACAAAAGGCCCTTTAAAGGGCTATTGGTAGTTTAGATAAGGTGGTGTTTTTATTTTGGGGGGCTTTTTATTTTCACAGGGATTAGGTATCATTTTTCTTTTCTTTTTCTAATTTAATGTTAGTTTTGTTTATTTTAAATATAATTTAGTAGTAATTGGGGTTAATTTAGGGGGTGTTAGGTTAGGGGGCATAGTAATTAAATTAGGTATTTGCGTTGTGGGAGGTTTGGCGGTTAATATATTAATTACGGTTATTGCGATGTGGGGTTTTGGCAGTTTAAGGGGTTAATTAGGTTTATTGCGATGTGGGGGGTTTGCGGTTTAAGAGTTAATATGTTAAATAGGTCTATTGCAATGTGGAGGTTTTGTGGTTTAGGGGTTAATAGGCTAATTAGGTTTTTTGCGATGTGGGTGGCTGATGGTTAAGGGGTGAATATTGTAATTATGTTATTTGTGGATTAGGGATTAATTACTTTATTATTTTTCGATGTGGTGGTTTGCAGTATAGATGTTTGTTAATACTTCATGCAGGAGGTTAGTTTTTTTTGTTATACTTCTTGTGGGAGGCTACATGTTTTTATTGTTTTCTCTTGCGGGTGGTTACGTGTTTTTTAGTTATTTTGTGCGGGTGGTTGCATTTTTTTTTTAAGACTTCGGGGTTGACTACACTGCATCCAGGTGGATTCCATAAATGGCAGGGTGGTGAAAGAATCCAGCTTCGCTGCATCCAGGTGAATTTTTTTGGCTGCGCACGCAGACAACATTCTTTTGGCTGCCTCATGCAGAAAATATTCCTTTGAGGATGTGTGCATAACTAGCGACAGTCCAACATCAGTGCATGACCTCATAAGTGCTCTTTTATCTGAATGGGCACAAATTCCCACAGACATGCTCCAAAATTGTGTGGAAAACCTTCCCAGAAGAGTAGTGGACTAACTCTATATAATGCCCATGGTTTTAGAAGGGGATGGTCCAACAAGCAAATATTAGTGTGATGGATTTTGGGCAATAAAGTGTATGTATACACCAGCTAGCTCCCAGTAGTGGGTTCCTGCTTCTGCTTTTTAACAAAGAATACCAATAAAAGAACAAATTTTGAGCACATACTATTGCCCACCCTCCACTAGATCCCTTTTGTTGGTTGTTTCTCAAACTATACTGGCCACCTGGGAGCAAATTTGGGAAATAATGTACCTAAGGGAGATTTAAATAAGACTGTGTAATATGCTGATGTTTATATTTCAGATAGCTTTTGGAATGACCTCTTTAAACAACTAAATTGCTGGCTTTGGGTGATAGTGTTACATAAGGAAGGATTTCCTCTAGCTGGGGTTTCTTGCACACAAATCTTTCATATAACTAATTCATGGCATTTTAGCTCTGCTTCATTTCAATAACAATTTATCATAGCCAGTATGAGGAACAATCAAGAAAACCACTTATACATTGCATTCTGAAGACACAACGTATTGTGCCTGTTATAAATGTTACATTTTATTTAGGGGCGAGTCATTTGAGTGGCAGATAAATTATGAATATTCATCCTGAAAATTGAAGATAATGTTTTAATGGAGTAATTATGTTCTGGGAATGTTTATGTTTGAAATATCTGCCTGAAAAAAAGCTATATAAAATAAAATATGAAGATTCTGTTAACATTTGGGTTGTATTTATTGTCATAATTGCCATTATTTATCAAGTATAAATTGCTATTTATTTAAATTATTGGTCTGAACATTTGATTTCATCTCTTTATTTAGTAAAGTTTGAAATATATTTTGTGTTTCTGCCATTTAAAGGGACACAAATCTAAAAATGTTCTTTCATGATTCAGACGGAACATACAATTGATTTCTATTATCTGTTGTCATTGGTTTACAGATGTGTTCAGCTAGCTCAAAGTAGTGCATAGTTGCTCCTTTAAAAAGAGATACCAATGAAATGAAGCAGAATTGATACTAGAAGTAAATTGGAAAGTTGTTTAAAATTGTGTAATCTATCTGAATCTTGAATGTAACATTTTTGGTTTCATGTCTTTTTAATACCTTTAAATGATGTAAAGGTTGATTAGAAAAAAAAAATGACAACACAGGCTTATAATAAGATTACATATGTTTATTGTAGCCAAAAGAAAATAGTAAAAGCTTGTAAAACACATCCTAAGGAAACAGAGAAAGCAAGGCAACTTTGTATTTTTGGCTTTCTGCCCAGTTCCAAGACTCAATTTAAACATAAATAGAGCCTTGGCTTTTTATTTACCTATCAAAACATATGAATACATTAATATATATGTATATATATATATATATATATATATATATATATATATATATATATATATATATATATATATATATATATATATATATATATATATATATATATATATATATATATATATATACACATATAGACATACCAGAGCAAAGACATCACTCACTGGATTTAAGTAAAAAATAACTTTTATTGAAAATAAGTTAAAAGCATAGTCCCATGACGTTTCGGTGTCCACAGACACCTTTGTCAAATGGCATCACCCAGCTTGAGGACCGTTGTATAATCCTGACATCTGGGAAGCAGAGCTCAATCCTATTGGCTGATTGCATCAACCAATAGAATTTTTTCTACCTTAATTCCAATTGGCTGATAGAATTCTATCAGCCAATCGGAATCTAAGGGATGCCATCTTGGATGACGCCACTTAAAGGTACCTTCATTCAGTAAGAAGACTCCGGATGAAGAGGATGTTCCGCGTCGGATGTCTTGAAGATGGACCCGCTCCGCTGGATGGATGAAGATAGAAGATCTCGTCTGGATGAAGACTTCTGCCTGTCTGGAGGACCACTTCGCCCGGCTTGGATGAAGACTTCTCCCGGCTTTGTTGAGGACTTCGGCCCGGCTTGGATGAAGACGTCTCCCGGTAAGTCGATCTTCAGGGGGTTAGTGTTAAGTTTTTTTAAGGGTGTATTGGGTGGGTTTTATTTTTAGGTTAGGGTTTGGACGGCAAAAGAGCTAACTGCCCTTTTAAGGACATAGCACATCCAAATGCCATTTTCAGGGCAATGGGGAGCTTAGGTTTTTTTTAGATAGTATTTTATTTGGGTGGTTGGTTGTGTGGTTGGTGGGTTTTACTGTTGGGGGGGTTGTTTGTAATTTTTTTTACAGGTAAAAGAGCTGATTACTTTCGGGCAATGCCCCGCAAAAGTCCCTTTTAAGGGCTATTGGTAGTTTAGTTTAGGCTAGGGTTTTTTTTTTTTTTTGGGGGGGGGGGCTGTTTTTATTTTAATAGGGCTATTAGATTAGGTGTAATTAGTTTAAATATCTGTAATTTATTATTTTCTGTAATTTAGTGTTTTTTTTTTTTGTACTTGTAGCTAATTTAATTTAATTTAGGTAATTGTACAGTATTTAATTTAGTTAATTTATTTAATTATATTGTAGTGTTAGGTGTTAGTGTATCTTAGGTTAGGTTTTATTTTACAGGTAAAATTGTCTTTATTTTAATTAGGTAGTTATTAAATAGTTAATAACTATTTAATAACTATTCTACCTAGTTAAAATAAATACAAACTTGCCTGTAAAATAAAAATAAACCCTAAGATAGCTACAATGTAACTATTAGTTATAGTGTAGCTAGCTTAGGGTTTATTTTATAGGTAAGTATTTAGTTTTGAAAAGGAATTATTTAGTTAATGATAGGAATATTTATTTAGATTTATTTAAATTATATTTAAGTTAGTGGGTGTTAGGTTTAGGGTTAGACTTAGGTTTAGGGGTTAATAACTTTAATATAGTGGCTGCGACGTTGGGGGCGGCAGATTAGGGGTTAATAAATGTAGGTAGGTGGCAGCGATGTTAGGGCCGGCAGATTAGGGGTTAATAATATTTAACTAATGTTTGCGAGGCGGGAGTGCGGCGGTTTAGGGGTTAATATGTTTATTATAGTGGCGGCGACATTGAGGGCGGCAGATTAGGGGTTAAAAAGTGTAGGTAGGTTGCGGCGACATTGGGGACGGCAGATTAGGGGTTAATAAATATAATGTAGGTGTCGGCGATGTTGGGGGCAGCAGATTAGGGGTTCATAAATATAATGTAGGCGGCAGCGGTGTCCGGAGCGGCAGATTAGGGGTTAAAAATTTTATTATAGTGTTTGCGATGCAGGAGGACCTCAGTTTAGGGGTTAATAGGTAGTTTATGGGTGTTAGTGTACTTTTTAGCACTTTAGTTATGACTTTTATGTTACGGTGTTATACCATAAAACTCTTAACTACTGAGTTTTAAATGCATTAGGGATCTTGACAGGGTAGGGTGTACCGCTCACTTTTTGGCCTCCCAGGACAGACTCGTAATACCAGCGCTATGGAAGTCCCATAGAAAAAAGATTTTATGAAGTTTACGTAAGTCTTTTTGTGATAAGGTCAAAGAAGTGTGCGGTGCCCCTAAACCTGCAAGACTCGTAATACCAGCGGGCTTAAAAAAAGAAGCATTAAGACCTCTTAACGCTGCTTTTTTACCCTAACGCACAACTCGTAATCTAGCCGATTGATTGTTATTTGCGTATTAGTTGAAATTGTTTAAAGGG
The DNA here is from genome assembly GCF_027579735.1 of Bombina bombina. Lineage (NCBI taxonomy): Eukaryota > Metazoa > Chordata > Amphibia > Anura > Bombinatoridae > Bombina > Bombina bombina. The sequence continues at coordinate 438,375,090 of NC_069503.1, forward strand.
ACACTGAACCCAATTTTTTTTCTTTTGTGATTGAGATAGAGCATGCAATTTTAAGCAACTCTAATTAACTCCATTATCAATTTTTCTTCGTTCTCTTGCTATCTTTATTTGAAAAAGGCATCTGAGCTATTTTTTGGTTCAGTACACTGGACAACACTTGTTTATTGGTGGGTGAATGTATCCACCAATAAGCAAGAACAACCCAGGTGGTTCACCAAAAATGGGCCGGCATCTAAACTTACATTCTTCTATTTCAAATAAAGATACACAAGAGAATGAAGAAAATTTGATAATAGGAGTAAATTAGAAAGCTTAAAATTGCATGCTCTATCTGAATAACGAAAGAAAATGTTTTGGGTTCAGTATCCCTTTAACTTCAAGGTAGTGGAAAAACATTTTTGTAGTTGTATTCTAAAAAGCACCTTAAGAGTCTGAGTTATTCAAAAAAACATTTTGTTATCAAATTATTGGTTTGCACCCCTTTGAAAAGCCCCTTATCTCCCTTGCTGGGGACAATTAGAGATAGATATAAATGAGCATCTAAACTGATTGAGTCATCACTGTGTAGAATATTGCAGAGTGAGGGTTCTAAATTCTATAGCACACACTCCAGCTTCTATGAATTATAAAACTAATTTTCACAAGTGTAATTACAGGAAAATCAGGTAAAATAAATAATACAAGTAATTTGAGCAAGATTTCATGGGCGTGTTGATTTGTGTGCATATTACAAGTTAAAAGTAAATGTGTTAGTTCAAGCACAATTGAATTTTCGCGTGTCAGGTTAGCGTGATTGAATATCTTGTGTAAATGGTTAGGGCTAAAATATAAATAATAATGTGTTTTATTGTGTATTTACTGTAAATATTAACATTTTAATGTTCTTCACATACACGAAAATTGTCATTTTATTTTAAATACAAATTTCTATCTAATTCTATATATACCTATACTTATATATCTACCCTTGGTAAATATGATCAAAGAAGGCTGTGAAAAATTGTCTTTATTGTTTAAACTTTTGATCTTTTGGTCAAAAAATACACAAAAATACTCTCATGGATATCAAACAATTGCAAACACAGGTTTATTAAAAAAAAATAATCTTTGTTAAATATATGTGTGGCACAATTATTGACACCCCTATGAATTCATATGAGAAAAATATATTTTAAGTTTATTCCCATTGATATTTTACATTTTTTAGTACACCTGGGTGATTGGGAACAGGAAATTGTTCAGCCATGACTACCTGTTTCATAGGGGTGTAAATATGATTTAGCACATGGGCCAAATTCCCTTAGTCATTCAACACAAGGAATATAGCTGTGATGTGGCTATGAGAAAATAGCAAAAGCATTGAAAATTATTTTTTTTTCACCATCAGGGCAATAATTAAGTAGTACCAGTCAACTGGAAATGTTATGAATCAACCTGGAAGAGGACACATGTCTATATTGTCTCAACACACTGTGAAGAGGATGGTTTGAGTGGCCACAATATTGCCAAGGATCCCAACTGGAGAATTGCAGAAGTTAATTGCATCTTGGGGTCAGAAAGTCTCCAAAACCACAATCTGACGTCACCTACATCACCACACGTTGTTTAGAAGGGTTTAAAAAAAAAAGCCTCTACTCTCATCCAAAAAGAAACTCAAGCGTCTTCAGTTTGCCAGACCCTACTGGAACTTCAAATAGGATTGGGTTCTATGGTTAGATAAAACCAGAAAAAGTTATTTTTAGCTATAAACACTAGAGGTGGGTTTGGCGCACACAAAGAAGTAGCCATATGGAAAGTACCTCATGCCCACAGTTAAGTTATAGATACACTCTGCTCAAAATAACCCCCCATCCTTTCAGCTCCTTCTCTCCCTCCCCCACTCTTGTATGCCCATACCTGCTGGGCAAAGACCTTCTCTGCAAGGCTCCCTCTTCTCTCCTGAGCAGCACAATGTGCTGGGAGGAAGTAAAATGTGAGCACTTCCTCCCAGCGCTGCCGTGGAGGAGGGAAGAGGGAATGCTAGGAGGAAGCAGGCAGCTGGCCAGTGCTTGAAGTGTGTGCCCTGTGCGATGGCTGCATTTGAGACAGCTGAAATGCGTTGCCGATACACTGATCATCAGACAACTCGTGACCTCCACAGTGAGCCGTAGAGTTGCGTGACAAGGAGAAGTCTGCGGTACTTTCGGATACGATCTGCAGTGAAGATTAAGAAGCACTGACTCCAAGATCGGCTAGGTAAGCAAGCGAAGATTGAAGGATTATTAATATTTCAACTTTGGAACTGGCAAACGTTTACTGTTTTTTATATACTACATGCATAACTACCCCGCGGCCATTATTTGAAGTGGATCTAAAAAGCAGGTCTATATACGTTTTTATTATTCTCTACATGATACCAACTAACGAATACGGATTATCATGTTTTGATACACCAAGAAAGAGAGTCACCTTTCATTAAAGGGACACTGAACCCAAATTTTTTCTTTCATCATTCACACAGAGCATGCAATTTTAAGCAACTTTCTAATTTACTCCTATTATCAATTTTTCTTCGTTCTCTTGCTATCTTTATTTGAAAAAGAAGGCATCTAAGCTATTTTTTCGTTCAGACGATGGACAGCACTTGTTTATTGGTGGGTGAATTTATCCACCAATCAGCAAGAACAACCCAGGTTGTTCACCAAAAATGGGCCAGCATCTAAACTTAAATTATTGCTTTTCAAATAAAGATACTAAGAGAATAAAACAATTTTGATAATAGGAGTAAATTAGAAAGTAGCTTAAAATGGCATGCTCTATCTGAATCACAAAAGAAAAAAATTGGATTCAGTGTCCCTTTAAGAGTTTAACGGAAAACTACTGACATGTCCGCGCTCTGAGAGAGAGACACATATACGGATTACAATTAACGCACTGCAGTTATAACGCTTTATATGCGTTTATTGACTTAAGGTTGGCCAACCTATACTATTTTAGAGAGCTCATTTTGTGTATGATTTTTTATGTTTTAACATTTGTAGATATTAACACATGGTTCTCATTTATATAACTACTGAGCTGTTTATATGTCTATGGATACAACATACAGTTCTCTAGATTCCTAGATTTATATTATATTATTCAATTAAATACATTTTTTGATACATTATCTATCTTTATATATGTACTTATTTTTCATTTTTAGAGTGAATTTTTAGATTTAATTTTTAGCCTTATTTCATTTACTTATTGCACTGTCCTCAGTGAGATATTGCTGGGTGCTACCTTCTTACACACTTCTGCTACTGACACTCTTTGTTTTCTTGGGGAAGAAATCAGACCTAGAAGGGTAGCTTATCTCCTACTAGCGCATATTATCTGAATCCCATTTGTATGCACACCCCTAAGACCGGCCTTAAAAACCGGTTGCACTTTGTAATAGCTGCAGCAGAAGTGCAGCTGGTCTTAACATCATGATCGCTGGCTTTTTAATAGCGCATGCGCGATCACACAAAATATTGATTCAGAAGGCCCGTGGGGTCGCGACCCACAGTTTAAGTAGGGCTGGGCTTAACAATAAAGACAATTTTTTTATAGACTTCTTTGCATATTTATCAAGGGTGCCAATATATGTGGAGGGCATTGTGTGTGTATATATATATATATATATATATATATATATATATATTTATTTATATATATACTGTATGTATATGCATATATGTATTTATTTTTATAAATTACCATTATCACATCTAAATATTTTCCAATGTGAACTGCTTAGGAATGTAAAATATGCATAATGTGCTTCGTGTTTCACGCTTTAGCTCTAACTCGGTGTTGGGTTAGAGCACCTTAAAAATTAGCTATCAAGGCACGTTATTGAAATATTAAATATAAAATGTTAAAAAATAATAATTATATCAATATTCTATGAACTATTTACAATTTGTTAGTACATCTATAATATTTTTTGAATAATTATTAATATATTTAAATATTTTATATTTAATATTTCAGTAACTCGCCTTAAGATAACAAATTTTTCATGTGCGCTAAAACGACACCTTATTAGTTTTAAATTGCGAAACCCAAAGCACGTTATGCATATTTAACATTCCAATGTTCTTCACATAGAATTTATTTTAATTTTTATTATAAAAGGGGTAGTATACACCAATTTTCATATAACTTCATGTAATAGGCACTACTATAAAGATGAATATGCACAGATACTGGTATAAAAATCCACTATAAAACCTTTAAAAAACTTACTTAGAAGCTCCAAGTTTAGTACCACTGATGAGGTTAGCTGGAACACCCAGTGAAAGGGGCTGGGAGCCATCAGTAGTCTGTAAACAAATGTATACGTTTGACACTTTGGGGCTTGGTTAAGAGTCTGAAAATCAGCACAATGTTACAATACTCCCACATGGGCTATATAAATGGATAATCTACAAAACATTTATGCAAAGAAAAATCTAGTGTACAATGTCCCTATATATATATATATATATATATGTGATAATGTTAAAATATATATTTATAGAAGTATAGGTATTTACAGATAAATATAGAAATATGTATTTCAAATAAAAATTAGATTTTCCTATATGTGAAGAACATTGGAATGTGAAATATTTATGACTTCTGTTGGATTAGCGCGCCATCTCCACTTAAGTCTAAGGGGATATCCAAGGTCCTGAAGTTAGTGCTCGTCGGGTTTCACTCACGCGCAAAACTTTAGCCGCATGCGCAAAAAGATTACTTGCTTAAGCTCAAGCAGGAGAGCTTTATAGCACACCAATTGTAATCTAGCCCTTTGTGTGGTATTCAATTTTGAGTTTTAACCTGTTGTCCCTGATTTGGATATTGATTCTCAAGAAATGGATAACATAATTTATGTAAGAACTCACCTGATAAATTAATTTCTTTCATATTAGCAAGAGTCCATGAGCTAGTGACGTATGGGATATACATTCCTACCAGGAGGGGCAAAGTTTCCCAAACCTCAAAATTCCTATAAATACACCCCTCACCAAACCCACAATTCAGTTTAACAAATAGCCAGGAAGTGGGGTGATAAGAAAGGAGCGAAAGCATCAAAAATAAGGAATTGGAATAATTGTGCTTTATACAAAAAAATCATGGACTCTTGCTAATATGAAAGAAATTAATTTATCAGAAAAGTTCTTACATAAATTATGTTTTCTTTCATGTAATTAGCAAGAGTCCATGAGCTAGTGACGTATGGGATAGCAGATATCCAAGATGTGGAACTTCCACGCAAGAGTCACTAGAGAGGGAGGGATAAAATAAAGACAGCCAATTCCGCTGAAAAAATAATCCACAACTCAAATCAAAAAGTTTTAATCTTAAATTGAAAAAAACTGAAATTATAAGCAGAAGAATCAAACTGAAACAGCTGCCTGAAGTACTTTTCTACCAAAAACTGCTTCAGAAGAAGAAAACACATCAAAATGGTAGAATTTAGTAAAAGTATGCAAAGAAGACCAAGTTGCTGCTTTGCAAATCTGATCAACAGAAGCTTCATTCCTAAAAGTCCAGGAAGTAGAAACTGACCTAGTAGAATGAGCTGTAATCCTTTGAGGCGGGGACTTACCCGACTCTACATAAGCATGATGAATCAAAGACTTTAACCAAGACGCCAAAGAAATGGCAGAAGCCTTCTGACCTTTCCTGGAACCAGAAAAGATAACAAATAGACTAGAAATCTTTCTAAAATCTTTAGTAGCTTCAACATAATATTTCAAAGCTCTTACTACATCCAAAGAATGTAAAGATCTCTCCAGATAATTCTTAGGATTAGGACACAATGAAGGGACAACAATTTCTCTACTAATGTTGTTAGAATTCACAACCTTAGATAAAAATTTAAATGAAGTCCGCAACACCGCCTTATCCTGATGAAAAATCAGAAAAGGAGATTCACAAGAATGAGCAAATAACTCAGAAACTCTTCTAGCAGAAGAGATGGCCAAAAGGAACAACACTTTCCAAGAAAGTAATTTAATATTCAGAGAATGCATAGGTTCAAACGGAGGAGCCTGTAAAGCCCTCAGAACCAAATTAAGACTCCAAGGAGGAGAGATTGACTTAATGACAGGCTTGATACGAGCCAAAGCCTGTGCAAAACAATGAATATCAGGATGATTAGCAATCTTTCTGTGAAAAAAGAACAGAAAGGGCAGAGATTTGACCTTTCAAAGAGCTTGCAGACAAACCCTTATCCAAACCATCCTGAAGAAACTGTAAAATTCTAGGAATTCTAAAAGAATGCCAAAAGAATTTATGAGAAGAACACCATGAAATGTAAGTCTTCCAGACTCGGTAATAAAACTTTCTAGACACAGATTTACGAGCCTGTAACATAGTATTAATCACTGAATCAGAGAAACCTCTATGACTAAGAATCAAGCGTTCAATCTCCATACCTTCAAATTTAATGATTTGAGATCCTGATGGAAAAATGGGCCTTGAGATAGAAGGTCTGGCCTTAACGGAAGTGTCCAAGGTTGGCATCTTGCCATCCGAACGAGATCCGCATACCAAAACCTGTGAGGCCATGCTGGAGCCACCAGCAATACAAACGAACGTTCCATTAGAATTTTGGAAATCACTTTTGGAAGAAGAACTAGAGGCGGAAAGATATAAGCAGATTGATAATTCCAAGGAAGCGACAACGCGTCCACTACTTCCGCCTGAGGATCCCTGGATCTGGACAGATACCTGGGAAGTTTCTTGTTTAGATGAGAGGCCATCAGATCTATTTCTGGAAGCTCCCAGATTTGAACAATCTGAAGAAATACTTCTGGGTGAAGAGACCATTCGCCCGGATGTAACGTCTGGCGACTGAGATAATCCGCTTCCCAATTGTCTATACCTGGGATGTGAACCGCAGAAATTAGACAGGAGCTGGATTCCGCCCATACAAGTATCCGAGATACTTCTTTCATAGCCTGAGGACTGTGAGTCCCACCTTGATGATTGACATACGCCACGGTTGTGACATTGTCTGAAAACAAATAAACGATTCTCTCTTCAGAAGAGGCCAGAACTGAAGAGCTCTGAAAATCGCACGGAGTTCCAAAATGTTGATTGGTAATTTCGCCTCCTGAAATTCCCAGACCCCCTGCGCTGTCAGAGATCCCCATACAGCTCCCCAACCTGAAAGACTCGCATCTGTTGAGATCACAGTCCAGGTTGGACGAACAAAAGAGGCCCCTTGAATTAGACGATGGTGATTCAACCACCAAGTCAGAGAAGATCGAACATTGGGATTTAAGGATATTAATTGTTATATCTTTGTATAATCCCTGCACCACTGGTTCAGCATACAAAGCTGGAGAGGTCATGTGAAAACGAGCAAAAGGTATTGCGTCATGAGACCTAGAATTTCCATGCACAAAGCTACCGAAGGGAACGATTGAGACTGAAGGTTTCGACAAGCTGAAACCAACTTCAGACGTCTCTTTTCTGTTAGAGACAAAGTCATGGACACTGAATCTATTTGAAAACCCAAAAAGGTTACCTTTGTCTGAGGAATCAAGAAACTCTTTGGTAAATTGATCCTCCAACCATGTCTTTGAAGAAACAACACAAGTTGATTCGTATGAGATTCTGCAGAATGTAAAGACTGAGCAAGTACCAAGATATTGTCCAAATAAGGAAATACCGCAATACCCTGTTCTCTGATTACAGAGAGAAGGGCACCGAGAACCTTTGAAAAGATCCTTGGAGCTGTTGCTATGCCAAATGGAAGGGCAACAAACTGGTAATGCTTGTCTAGAAAAGAGAATCTCAGGAACTGATAGTGATCTGGATGAATTGGAATATGAAGATATGCATCCTGTAAATCTATTGTAGACATATAATGCCCTTGCTGAACAAAAGGCAGAATAGTCCTTATAGTCACCATTTTGAATGTTGGTATTCTGACATAACGATTCAATATTTTTAGATCCAGAACTGGTCTGAAGGAATTCTCCTTCTTTGGTACAATGAATAGATTTGAGTAAAACCCCAGACCTTGTTCCAGAACTGGAACTGGCACAATTACCCCAGCCAACTCTAGGTCTGAAACACATTTCAGAAACGCCTGAGCCTTCACTGGGTTTACTGGAATGCGTGAGAGAAAAAATCTTCTCACAGGCGGCCTTACCTTGAAACCTATTCTGTACCCTTGTGAAATAATGTTCTGAATCCAAAGACTGTGAATCGAATTGATCCAAAAATCTTTGAAAAATCGTAACCTGCCCCCTACCAGCTGTGCTGGAATGAGGGCCGCACCTTCATGCGGATTTGGGAGCTGGTTTTGACTTTCTAAAAGGCTTGGATTTATCCAGACTGGAGAAGGTTTCCAAACGGAAACTGTTCCTTTAGAGGAAGGGTCAGGCTTCTGTTCCTTATTCTGATGAAAGGAACGAAAACGATTAGCAGCCCTATATTTACCTTTAGATTTTTTGTCCTGAGGCAAAAAGGTTCCCTTCCCCCCAGTAACAGTTGAAATTATTGAATCCAACTGTGAACCAAATAATGTATTACCTTGGAAAGAAAGAGAAAGCAATGTTGACTTAGAAGTCATATCTGCATTCCAAGATTTAAGCCATAAAGCTCTTCTAGCTAAAATAGCTAAAGACATATACCTGACATCAATTCTAATGATATCAAATATGGCATCACAAACAAAGTTATTAGCATGTTGAAGAAGTTTAACAATGCTATAAGCATTATGGTCTGACACTTGTTGCGCTAAAGTCTCCAACCAGAAAGTGGAAGCTGCAGCAACGTCAGCCAAAGAAATAGCAGGTCTAAGAAGATTACCTGAACATAAATAAGCTCTCCTTAGAAAGGATTCAAGCTTCCTATATAAAGGATCCTTAAAAGAAGTACTATCTGCCGTAGGAATAGTAGTACGTTTAGCAAGAGTAGAGATAGCCCCGTCAACTTTAGGGATTTTGTCCCAAAACTCTAATCTATCAGATGGTACAGGGTACAATTTCTTAAACCTTGGAGAAGGAGTAAATGAAGTACCCAGACTATTCCATTCCCTAGAAATTACTTCTGAAATAGCATCAGAAACTGGAAAAACTTCTGGAATAACTACATGAGGTTTAAAAAACGAATTTAAAACGCTTAGTAGATTTAGTATCAAGAGGGCTAGACTCCTCCATATCTAATGCAATCAACACTTCTTTAAGTAAAGAACGAATAAACTCCATCTTAAATAAATATGAAGATTTATCAGTGTCAATATCTGAGGCAGAATCTTCTGAACCAGATAGATCCTCATCAGAAACAGATAAGTCAGAATGATGGCGGTCACTTAAAAATTCATCTGAAATATGAGAAGTTTTAAAAGACCTTTTACGTTTACAGGAAGGAGGAATAACAGACAGAGCCTTCCTAATAGAATTAGAAACAAATTCTTTTACATTTATAGGGATATCCTGAACTTTAGATGTTGTAGGAAAAACAACAGGTAAAGGATTATTACTAATGGAGACACTATCTGCGTTAGAAAGTTTATCATGACAACTAACACAAACTACAGCCGGAGGAACAACTACCAAAAGTTTACAACAAATGCACTTAACTTTGGTAGAACCAACATCAGGCAGCGTCTTCCCAGAAGTAGATTCTGATCCAGGGTCAGGTTGTGACATCTTGCAATATGTAATAGAAAAAACAACATATAAAGCAAAATTATCAAATTCCTTAAATGACAGTTTCAGGAATGGGAAAAAATGCAAAATAAACAAGCCTCTAGCAACCAGAAGCAACAAAAAAATGAGACTTAAATAATGTGAGAAAAAGTGGAACAAGTATGACGCCCACATTTTTTGGCGCCAAGTATAATGCCCACATTATTGGCGCCAAGTACAACGCCCATATTTTTTGGCGCCAAGTATGACGCCACATCCTCTGACGCCAAAAACGACGCCCACATTTTTTGGCGCAAAAAAAGTCTGAAACACACATGCGTCAAAAAATGACGTAACTACGAACAAACTTCCGCCGTCAACTACGGCGCCAGAAATGACAACATTTTGCCCCCAAAAAGTTTGCGCCAAGAATGACGCAATAAATTGAAGCATTTTCTGCCCCCGCGAGCCTAACAGCCCGCAGGGAAAAAAGTCAATTGAAAATTTTCAAGGTAAGAAAGAAAAAAATATTTATTCATATGCATTATCCCAAATAATGAAGCTGACAATCTGAATGAAGGAATACTGATTATCCTGAATCATGGCAAATATAAGTTTAAACACATATATTTAGAACTTTACATATAAAGTGTCCAACCATAGCTTAGAGTGTCATAAATAAAATAAGACTTACTTACCCCAAGACACTCATCTACATATAGTAGATAGTCAAACCAGTACTGAAACGAGAATCAGTAGAGGTAATGGTATATAAGAGTATATCGTCGATCTGGAAAGGGAGGTAGGAGAAGAAATCTCTACGACCGATAACAGAGAACCTATGAAATAGATCCCATAGAGGAAGACCATTGTATTCAAATAGGCAATACACTCTTCACATCCCTCTGACATTCACTGCACTCTGAGAGGAAAACTGGGCTTCAGCCTGCTGCGAAGCGCATATCAACGTAGAATCTAGCACAAACTTACTTCACCACCTCCATGGGAGGCAAAGTTTGTAAAACTGAATTGTGGGTGTGGTGAGGGGTGTATTTATAGGCATTTTGAGGTTTGGGAAACTTTGCCCCTCCTGGTAGGAATGTATATCCCATACGTCACTAGCTCATGGACTCTTGCTAATTACATGAAAGAAATTTAGATTTCTTATCAGATTTTATTGGGCAATATTCAACTCTTTCAGTGAGGCAGAACCACACTTTTCAGTTGTGGAACACTAACACAATGAACATGGGTAAAAAATTTAACAATCTCTGTCAATAACAATTATAAATGATGATTAAAATTGATAATGTAGAGCAAGAAAGGCCAACTTGTGGTCTGGGTGATACATGCAGCCCTTGGCACTAGTTGTTACTGCCCCTGGGAAAACAGAACTAATGTGTGCCACAGCTTTGTGAACCCATGAATAAGTGGAACTAAAATGTGGTGGCTACCACTCAAAAAAAACACTCTGGGCTAGATTACAAGCGGCAAGATAGATTTTAAATTCTGCAGCTGGTATAACAAGTCTTTGGAAACACATTACGGGGAAACCAATTTTACAGAACACTGTCTCTTTAATAAATGCAGATTGTTTGGAGGTGAACCAATTGCCACTACACAGTTGAGAGGTGAATGAAATCCTTTTGTCATTTGAAGAAGTCTGGAGCTGTGGATTGGCTTCACTGAAGATAAATGTAAGAGCGCAGACTTTAGATAACTCATTTTCCATGTTCTTTTAAAGATATCAGTCCCTAGAGCAAACTTGTTTTATTTCAGCACCAACATGGCAATCAGTCATTTAGTATACTATGCATTAAAGTAGTGAAAAGGAAATTGATCTCTGTCGCTCTACATGAACTGACAATTGTGCGTAACACCTAACTCAGAAATACAGCAATTTATATAAGATGTGAAGTTGATTTGATTGCTGGGAGACACTAGTTGGCTGCTAGTCTATAAATGATTAACATATAAATGCTGACACTAGAATAGAGAGATGAATTGTTTTTACTTAGAAGATTGTGTTTAGGAGTTTGTAACAGTCTTTAGTCTCAAAAAGGTTCCATGCTCTCTTGAATTAAAGTATGCATTTGATTCTTGAGATGATCCCTTTTCACTTAACCATTTGATACTGATAAGATAAGGCAGCTTGTGCATGTCTACTCATATATCCTAGTGATGTGTCCGCGATCACACAGCATCCTCTGTGAATCTCTCTTTCTGCAGCACACACCTTGACCTCAATCAATACTGGAGCATCTGTTCTCAGATGGTTAGATAAAGAGTAAAATGACTGATAGTGAATCTAAGTGATAACAAAATGTAATAAATTGGTCTTGGATTTTTGAAAGATATGGGCAGATAACAGGAGCATTCAGTATCATGCTTCAGTAGGAAAAATGAAGAGTATAAACTCAACATAAGCCTCTCTTTGGAACACGATAATGTTAATTTAAATAGAGTTCTATGGGTATAGCCTTGTTAATTTGTACGGAATTTACTGTGTTTATCTATGCTGCCACTCCCTCAAGATGTGCGCATTTTATAAAATGAATATTTTTGATAGACTATGTAAAAAGATATTTAACTAAATTCAGAGATCTTTAAATAAGGGAAGTGTATAATACTATGCCATACAGATTTACTATTGTTTAGCACTGTATTGTTTCTACTCAATCTATTAAAATAACTTTAAATTCAAAGTTGATTTTATTTTAGTACCCCAGGAAAGTGTTTAAATTAGGAAAATATAGCAACAGTATAACATAATTTTATTAATTAGGGCTAGATTAAGAGTGTAGCGCCTTTTAGCGCTCCTGCTCGAGCGTAAACTTCACTAGACAGATGCTTTTTGTGCGTATCGGGTAGCGTGTGCATTATGAGTTGAAAGAAAAAAGTTTGCGCGCAAGCGCAAATATGCATGAAGAGCATCAGGGTTTGGGATTTAGGTCTAATGTGGTCAGGTTAGCGCACATGAAGAATTGCTAACGTTATTGAAATATTAAATATTAATCAATATATATTACAAATTATTATATTGCTTGTGCATTACAAGTTGAAAGTTAAATCCTTCGTTTGAGTGCAATTGCGATTTACGCTTGTAAGATTAGCGCGACTTGAGAGCTCTTGTAAAGAGTAGGGGGAGAAATAAAATTGCATTAAACACACATAAATACACAGCCTTTTTTTTTCAAACATATATGCAATTTATCTTTGAGCCCTTATAACTTTTTAAATATTTTTTAGCCCTTAAAACTTTTTAAATATATTTTTTAAATGCATATATAACTGTACTTTTAAGTGTAGTTATGTTGTGTTTAATGCAACTGTTTACTTGTAATGCACACAATATTTTCGTTGCGTGCAAAAAGCCAATATCCCAACAGTTAGCACAACTCTTATTCTAGCCCTTTAGTGTACTTGTTTTTGTTTTAAAATAAATCTACTTAAAGAGGAATAAAGTGCAAAAGAAATAAGAAACACTGTCATATGTTAGAGTATTTTATGATTGAGCTGTTGCTTACGTATTACTATGGGGTTGATTATCTAAAGGGCCGGTCATATTATTTAAGAATGTTCGCCAGTCCTATTTTTCTGGTGGAATTATATAAAGCCACTACTGTATTTTCAAATGGGTAGGAGATGCAGACATTAGAAAACTGAACAATTAAATTTGTAATTTAAACATCACACAAAATTAATAATTTAACCATTCACTCAAAAAATACACATGAAAAATAATATTGTTAAGGTGCATCAAAAATATTAACAAAACTGTTCACCAAAAATCATATTTTATCAAAAATGTAAACATTTGTATGCAAATGACACAGGAATAAATTGTATTAAATATGCACAGCGTAAATTGTAATTTAAGGTAACTGGATGTGCAAAAAATACATAAGAATTTGTTCATATAAGATAAGTTACAAAATACAAAGTGTAATAATTGTTTTTTTTCCGTAAAATGGACTGAACATGGGCGTGAATGAAATTTTCTCACAAATCCCTGCGTAATTCTTTAAGTATTTTCACCCTTTAGTTCTCACAAATAACGAGGCGATGTTGTGACTAAATACTCAAAATACTTAAAGGGACACTGAACCCAATTTTTTTCTTTCATGATTCAGATAGAGCATGCAATTTTAAGCAACTTTCTAATTTACTCCTATTAGCAAATGTTCTTCATTCTCTTGGCATCTTAATTTGAAAAGCAAGAATGTAAGTTTAGATGCTTGCCCATTTTTGGTGAACAACCTGAGTTGTTCTTGCTGATTAGTGGATAAATTCATCCACCAATAAACAAGTGCTGTCCAGGGTCTGAACTTTCTTTTTCAAATAAAGATAGCAATAGAAAGAAGAAAAATCGATGATAGGAGTAAATTAGAAAGTTGCTTAAAATTGCATGCTCTATCTGAATCACAATAGCAAAAAATTGGGGTTCAGTATCCCTTTAACTATGTGTCTATATATGTGTACATTTGTATTTATGTGTTTATATGTGTATATATGTCTGTAAATACATATACACACATATAAATATATATATATATATACTGTATATACGGTATATATATATATATATATATATATATATATACACACATATCCATCTTTAGACATGTATGTATATATTTGCGCTCCACTCGTAATCTGGCCCAATGTGTTTACTGTCCATTTAAATTCTATGTTTGTTTCTGCCATTGAAAGATTAGCTCCTTTATATGATAAGAACCCAACCTAAGAGATTATGGCCTTGATAACAATCGGCTGAGCCTTTTTTTTTTTTGTCCAAAGTGACTTAAAATAACTAATTTTTCTTAAGTTCTAAGTTCTAAAGCACGAAATCTGGAATGCGTTACTCATATTTTATATTCCTATGTTCTTCACATAGAAATATTTTTGATTTGTATTATTAAATAAATATTTCTATATATATGTGATAATATTAATCCTAAAATATATGTCTATACCTTTATATCTACAGGAATATGTATAGGTTTAGGTATATACAAATATATATAAAAATATGTATTTAAAATAAAAATAAAATTTCCCTTTATGTGAAGAACATTGGAATGTGAAATATGAATAACTTCTTTAGGTATAGCACACGAGTGATAATTGTTATGGTTTGTTTTTTCTGTCCTCTCCATTAATGTTACTATGTTACTATGTTATGTATTTAATGTAAATATTTCACATTCCTATGTTCTGCACATAGCAGAATATGTTCTAAGTATTTCTAAATAAATATTCCTATATATATATCTGTATATATCTATACCAATATATAATCATGTATATATAGAAATATAAATATTTATTGTACCAAAAAAACATTATATATATATATATATATATATATATATATATATATATATATATATATATATATATATATATATATATATATATATATATATATATATATATATATATATACTGTATATATACAATTAGTACATATTCTTCGATGTGAAGAGCATTGGAATGTAAAATATTCATATTTTCATGTCGGTTTACCACACATGAGAATATGCAATTGTGTTTGCGTGAGAGTGGGGTGTTTTTTCCGTTTTTTTCCCCCATCGACTTCTATGAGAGAATACGTGAACGCGTGTGATATTCTAACATTATCTTATTGCATTGGGTTAACTCTCTTACGAAAACATGAGCGCAACACGACGAGTGCAAAAATAATACTTCCAGTGCAGTTAAGGCTTGAGTGGGAGCGTTAATTAGTGCTTCACTTGTAATCTGGCCCACAATCCTGTAGTCACAAATAGCTGTAAGTTGTTTGAAAGCAGTTTATGCAAATGCGGTCATTAGTAGATATATAGCATTCCATATGCGGGTTCACAGTTATCGGTATTTAGGGATAATCCTACTTCCAACTAAGGGTCCCATATACACTCTCACCAATATATAATCATGTATATATAGAAATATAAATATTTATTGTACCAAAAAAACATTATATATATATATATATATATATATATATATACTGTATATATACAATTAGCACATATTCTTTTTGCGATTAACTAGTAGTAAGTATCTATTTGTTGTTGCCAAAATCCACAACAAAAATAGAAAATATTGAGTGCTTATTCCTTTATCGCAACAGGTAGTAGGTTATTGTGTTAATGCCTGAGTACTGAGCCTGCTGAAAAACTAAGCCAGCATTGTGCAAGTTGAAAAACCAACATGTAATGTGATATCTTAGTGGTGGTGCATCAGTTAATTTAAAATATACTCAGATGTGCAAAGATTTGGCGAGACCTTGTATATATCCAAGTTGTTTGCGACTGTGTCATAAACGTTTAAATACACATCTGAATTTCTATAAACAATGTAGCTTCTGATAAAATCATCAGTTACGTGTATGCTATATAGTCAATAGTTTAGCCCCAGTTAAATCCCAGGTTAGAGTAAGTAGCATTTGCATGTATTATTCTCATTTAAACAAATAATGTCAAAATTATATTTAAGTAGCAATGTTAAATGCCATCCCTTAACAGGTTTGTTTAGACACACAATGGCCTCTAGTTATGAAGTGGTCTACTCACCTGCATTCGCCGGCCCAATACGCTCGCCTAAGCTCGCCTCATATCGCCGCCGCGGACCTGAATACGCTCGCCAAAGTTATCAATAAATCTGTCAAAAAGCTGCGCACCAAGTACGGGGCGATGAGCAGCGGACTGTGATAGTTATCACTCATCAATCTCGCTGCTCTTTGGCTTTTTTACAGCTTTATTGATACCCCTGTCACTAAGCACTCACACTATACTATACTGTTCTACCCCCTATACCGGCGCCCCTGGAGCCCCCCGCAACTAAATAAAGTGATTAACCCCTAAACTGCCTCTCCTAGACCCCGCCACAACACTAATAAATATATTAACCCCTAAACCGCTGCTCCCGGACCCCGCTGCCACCTACATTATACATATTAACCTCTAATCTGCCGCCCCTATACCGCCGCCACATACATAAACTTATTAACCCCTATCCTGCCGATCCCGGACCCCGCCGCAACTAAATAAATTGTTTAACCCCTAAACCGCTGCTCCCGGACCCCGCCACAACTATAATAAATATGTTAACCCCTAAACCGCTGCTCCCGGACCCCCGCCGCCACCTACATAATACCCTATCCTGCCCCCCCTATACCGCCACCACCTATAATAAATTTATTAACCCCTATCCTACCCCCCCTACACCGCCGCCACTATAATAAAATTATTAACCCCTAAACCTAAGTCTAACACTAACCCTAACACCCCCCTAACTTAAATATTAATTAAATAAATCTAAATAATATTACTCTTATTAACTAAATTAATCCTATTTAAAACTAAATACTTACCTATAAAATAAACCCTAATATAGCTACAATATAACTAATAGTTACATTGTAGCTATTTTAGGATTTATATTTATTTTACAGGGAAGTTTGTATTTATTTTAACTATGTACAATAGCTATTAAATAGTTATGAACTATTTAATAGCTACCTAGTTAAAATAAAGACAAATTTACCTGTAAAATAAAAACTAACCTAAGTTACAATTACACCTAACACTACACTATAATTAAATTAATTATTCCTATTTAAAACTAAATACTTACCTGTAAAATAAACCCTAAGATAGCTACAATGTAATTAATAATTTCATTGTAGCTATTTTAGGATATATTTTTATTTTACAGGTAACTTTGTATTTATTTTAACTAGGTACAATAGTTATTAAATAGTTATTAACTATTTAATAACTACCTAGCTAAAAGAAATACAAAATTACCTGTAAAATAAATCCTAACCTAAGTTACAATTAAACGTAACACTACACTATCATTAAATTAATTAAATAAATTACCAGCCCTTAAAAGGGCTTTTTGCAGGGCATTGCCCCAAAGTAATCAGCTCTTTTACCTGTAAAAAAAAAATACAACCCCCCCCACATTAAAACCCACCACCCACATACCCCTACTCTAACCCACCCAAACCCCCCTTAAATAAACCTAACACTAACCCCCTGAAGATCTCCTGACCTTTAGTCGTCTTCACCCAGCCGGGCCGAAGTCTTCATCCGATGGGGCAGAAGAGGACATCCAGACCGGCAGTAGTCTTCATCCTATCCGGGCAGAAGAGGACATCCGGACCGGCAGACATCTTCATCCAAGCGGCATCTTCTATCTTCATCCATCCGACGAGGAGCGGCTCCATCTTCAAGACCTCTGAATCAGCCAATCGGATTGAACTTGAATCTGATTGGCTGATTCAATCAGCCAATCAGATTTTTCCTACCTTAATTCCGATTGGTTGATAGAATCCTATCAGCCAATCAGAATTCGAGGGACGCCATCTTGGATGACATCATTTAAAGGAACCGTCATTCGTCGATAGTCTGTCGTCCAGGAAGGATGCTCCGCGCCGGAGGTCTTGAAGATGGAGTTGCTCCTCGTCGGATGGATGAAGATAGAAGATGCCGCTTGGATGAAGTCTAGATGTCCTCTTCTGCCCCATCGGATGAAGACTTTGGCCCGGCTGGGTGAAGATGACTTAAGGTAGGGATATCTTCGGGGGGTTAGTGTTACATTTATTTAAGGGGGGTTTGGGTGGGTTAGAGTAGGGGTATGTGGGTTTTAATGTTGGGGGGGTTGTAGTTTTTTTACAGGTAAAAGAGGTGATTACTTTGGGGCAATGCCTCGCAAAAAGCCCTTTTAAGGGCTGGTAAAAGAGCTGATTACTTTGTAATGTAGAATAGGGTAGGGACTTTTATTATTTTTTTTTTATTTTTTATTTTATTAGGGGGCTTAGATTAGGTGTAATTAGTTTAAAATTCTTGTAATATTTTTTTTATTTTCTGTAATTTAGTGTTTGTTTTTTTTGTAATTTAGTTTAGTTTATTTAATTGTATTTAATTGTAGGTATTTGTAGGTAATTTATTTAATTAATTTAATGATAGTGTAGTGTTAGGTTTAATTGTAACTTAGGCTAGGATTTATTTTACAGGTAAAGTTGTATTTCTTTTAGCTAGGTAGTTATTAAATAGTTAATAACTATTGTACCTAGTTAAAATAAATACAAAGTTGCCTGTAAAATAAAAATAAATCCTAAAATAGCTACAATGTAACTATTAGTTATATTGTAGCTATCTTAGGGTTTATTTTATAGGTAAGTAGTTTTAAATAGGATTAATTTATTTAATAAGAGTAATATTATTTAGATTTATTTAATTAATATTTAAGTTAGGGGGGTGTTAGGGTTAGTGTTAGACTTAGGTATAGGGGTTAATAATTTTATTATAGTGGCGGCGGTGTAGGGGGGCAAGATATGGGTTAATACATTTATTATAGGTGGTGGCGGTATAGGGGGGGCAGGATAGGGGTTAATAGATATTATTTAGGTGGCGGCGGGGTCCGGGAGCGGCAGTTTAGGGGTTAACATATTTATTATAGTTGCGGCGGGGTCCGGGAGCGGCGGTTTAGGGGTTAAACAATTTATTTAGTTGCGGCTGGGTCCGGGATCCGCAGGATAGGGGTTAATTAGTTTATGTAGGTGGCAGCAGTATAGGGGGGCGGCAGATTAGAGGTTAATATGTATAATATAGGTTGCGGCGGGGTCTGGGAGCGGCGGTTTAGGGGGTAATAACTTTATTTAGTTGCGGCAGGGTAGGGGGGTCAGATTAGAGGTGTTTAGACTCAGGGTACATGTTAGGGTGTTAGGTGCAGACATTTCCCATAGGAATCAATGGGATATCGGGCAGCAGCGAACATGAGCTTTCGCTATGGTCAGACTCCCATTGATTCCTATGGGATCCGCCGCCCTGGTACGCTGGCCCGGAATAGTGGCGACCGTACCTGGTAGTAGTTTAATAACTACCAAAAGTAGTCAGATTGTGCCGAACTTGCGTTCGGAACATCTGTAGTGATGTAAGCATCGATCTGAGTCCGGCGGATCGAAGCTTACTAGATTCTACTTTTGCCGGGCAGTAGGGCTTGATAACTAAGGCGAATCAGCCTCGCCACAAATACGCTGCGGAATTCCAGCGTATTTGCGGTTGACGGCTTGATAACTAGAGGCCAATATCTGCTAGTCGTCAAATACTCGAAAGCACACTATACAATGTAACAGCTGAACAGCCAGGACTAGCTGCATCAGCCTTCTAATAGTACGAACAATAAGTAATTGCATCAGAGAAATAGCCTAAGGCCATCTAAAACACAGGAGTTCCAGGACTCCTCACCAGTACCCTAACTACCATGACATGTTTCGTCTAAAACGGCTTTATCAAAGGGAATTACACGCGCCTCATACCTGGTGGCTTTTTATAGCTTATTGGATACGCCCCTTGAGTTGCATCATATTCCAGCAGCCAATCCACATGTTCTCTTGTCCATCCGATTATTATAACTGCTATTTTCCGTGATTGTTGTTAACAATAACATACACAGTAATTGAAGGTACTATGTTATTGTGAAATTTGGCCGTCCTATTTGGAACAGCGTTTGTAATTTATTGTATTAGAGAGGAGAGGTGCAGTTAAAGTATGTTTGCAATAGGATCACTGAATGTATACATACTGGACTAACATCTGGTATGTATTCTTTTCCTCTTCAATGTATCAGATTATGCTCAATGAGTATAACAGTTAGAAATAGTGTATAGTGTGATTTTCTATTAGATAGTGATCTCAAAATTCGTATTTATATTACTTGTTATATGACTAACCACCATAGTCTTGCACTAAACACCATAGACTTTGGCTTATCCCAAAATATTTTGAATAAATCCACAATTTGAGCTAAATTACATACAATTGGGATAAAATAAATAGTAAAAGTAAAACTTGTTTTACTACACATAAGGAAACCTTTTTATAAAACTATCAAGGTTCTAACTGTCCCTTTATAAATCTGCAAAGAACAGACCTTCATTTAAAAATAATAATAATTATATGTATATATATATATATATATATATATATATATATATATATATATATTTATTTATTAACCCAAAGAAGAGAATATAGAACAATAGTGATAGGCCCAAACAAACAGGTACCTTCCACTAATGGTCTAAAAGTATACCATTACCTGGCACAATACCAATACAGTCATATCATAAGAAATCAGTAGATTACCACTAACAAATGCTCATAAACTAAGCATAAAATCAATAAACAATAAAAACAGTGAACAACAATATTTTATTGCTCTAAGTAAGCCACCACTGCTGATGAATATATTTAATATCGCTCCAAGGGTACCCAAGGGTTTCTTTTATCATTATTTGAACTTTGAATTTCACTTGGCAAATGGAGGCGGAGTATCACGACCTACAAAAAGCGTCAATTAGTTGTGACGTAATCAGATACAGCCGGAAGAGGCCCCATGCCTTTAGGGGTGAAACGTGCGTAGCAAGGCAGCTACACATTTTCCACTATGGATGTTTTAGCACACTGAGGATCTCCAGAAAGGGACCCAATAAGGGATTCAGGTGAACTGATTTGGCCCAGTTCGAACAACAGTACCATTCTGAATGGCATCTTTATGGTAAGCGTTTTCAGCAATTAGCAACCGGCCTCCCAGTCACTGGAGCTAGACGGGATATCTTCAGGAGGGTTTGGTGAGTAGCGTATTGAAGATTCTTTACGGTGATATGGAAAACCAGCCCTGGATGTATAAGGGTGAGAAATATATGCTTGTGTAACCTGCCCTGCCTATGTTCTAGCTTACGCTTGAGACTGACAGTATTTTCTCTTACTGGGGGAGACTGCTATTAACCGCTACAACTGCTTGCCGACTAATCTGGGTCTCAGCTATTATAACGGACTATCTATGAATCCTGTATAAGTGGAGATATACATTTCATATTGGGACATTCCTTTTGTGGTGTCATTATTTGGGACACTTGTCAAGAAGTTGTACCTACCAATTCTGGGAGCTCCCATAATAACTCTCCTAATAAGGGTACCCTTGGAGCGATATTAAATATATTCATCAGCAGTGGAAAAGTGTTGATTATACCGCTTTGGTGGCTTACTTAGAGCAATAAAATATTGTTATTCACTATTTTTATTGTTTATTGATTTTATGCTTAGTTTATGAGCATTTGTTAGTGGTAATCTACTGATTTCTTATTATATAACTGTATTGGTATTGTGCCAGGCAATGGTATACTTTTACACCATTAGTGGAAGGTACCTGTTTGTTTGGGCCTATCACTATTGTTCTATATTCTCTTCTTTGGGTTAATAATAATAATTATACCTCTGTGCACTTCACACTTGCCTTTGTCCTTATTATAGCAAGTGTGTATTGACTGAGTCTGATTGTTTCTGGTGCCAATCATCCATGTTAACTATATATATATATATATACACTGCTCTAAACAGTTAATAGACTAACTATCATTGTTTTGCACTAAATGTTATAGACTCTGGCTTGTCATAAAATATTTGATTAAACATCTTAAATCAAATGACAATATTGTTTAATGATTCAGTAATTGCAAATATTAGAAAGATACAAATTCACAATTTGTTATTGTATTAGAAATATTCTAATATGAATTTGAATTTCTTGTTGTAGCCTTGGTTATTTTTTTATTTTATTTTGTTTATGATTAATGTTTTTAGTTTTTATTTATGACAGAATCTCCTATTCCGTTTTCATTTGTCTGTGTCTCAGTAAATCACAGTTTCTTTTACCAAGCCATCTGGCACAGCACTTATTTTCTGTCTTTACACAACAAAAAATGCAATTATTTCTGTTTGCAAGATTTAGTTTTTCTCTTTGAATGACACCCAGTCAGCGTCTAGCTGCTTCCTCAGCTGATAAGATATGTCTGTGCTTAAAGTGCATGTCACATATATAACAGATAGTTTAAGCTATTAGACACTGTTGTCAGATTATAACAACACAAGGAATGCAGATGCTGGAAAAGGAGATGTTTTGCTGAATTAAATAAGTTATTTGACTCATTTAATACATTGAGTTGAACAGATTGAAATAGATATAAAAGTTTTAAATTAGAAGTGATAAAAGGTGAGGGGGTTTAACCTTTTTATAAGAACTGAAAAAACGCAGTGTTGTGATCATGGGGCATATTTATCAAGCACCGTACGGAGCTTGATGCCACGTGTTTCCGGCGAGCCTTCAGACAGAAGTTATGAACCTGGTCTGAGGTGGTGGACAGACATCGCCAGAAATCAACCCAATTGAATACCATCGGGTTGATTGACACCCCCTGCTAGTGGCCGATTTGCCGCAAATCTGCAGGGGGCGGCATTGCACCAGCAGTTCACAAGAACTTCTGGTGCAATGATAAATGCCGATAGCGTTTGCTGACGGCATTTATCGATGTGCAGCGGACATGATCCACAATATCGGATCATGTCCACTCGCACATTAACCCTTTCGTGACAGGGTTAAAGTGCTTACATCGGAACACCTGTTCCGATGTAGACAAATTGAAACTACGCGATCGTGCATACGATCGCAAGATTTCAATTATTGGATCACATCTGGGGGGTGTCCCTAGAACCCTAGGAACGCCCTCCAGACCGCGATCAAGTCCTAGAAGCACAGAAGGCTTCAGGACAGCCATTAGCTATGACGTTCTATTCCGTCATAACGGCTTTAAAGCCCAGTGTAATTATGACGGAATAGAACGGCATAACTGCATTAAAAGGTTAATAAATAGGCCCCCATGTTTGAAATTCCGGTCATAAAGGCACGTTTCCATTTGAAAAATAGGTCAATCCTGTTTGTACATTTGTGTGCCTTTCATTTTGCAATGCACAGATTTCACAGTTTACTGTGTCAAAATGGACAAAATCACATTTGAGAAGATGCATTAAGTCCTTTTAATAGAAACCCAGGCTTCTTCTTGATTAAACATGTATACCTCACCAAACCAGTTATTTTTAAGATCAATAATTGAAAAAAAAATTAAAAGAACAATACTTTTAAAATATTGTCAATATAATAATTGTGTGAGCATGCCTGGTATACCCATTATGCGTTTATACAAATGTTATTTATTTTGTTTAGCAATGATCAAGATGGATTCCGTTTACAATAAGTTTCTTTTTAAATCCAAGTCAGAAATGTACAATCTCATTTGAAAGCCTGGGTATGAAGATGCCTGTACTTAAAGTAACAATCACAACAATGCAACAAGCATTTACAGAAAAACATTCTAGTTGTTGGGGTCCTGATCTAATTTTTGCGGAAAATCTCCTTAGCTGTACAGGAATTAATATTAAATACATATATTTATGTAAATTTGCATATGTAAATGTGTGCCCTACCCACTGCAGACAGACTATACTACGATGAACAGAGCTTTAAGAAATCTAGACCATTATTTATTTATTTAGAAAATATTTTACCAGGAAGGATACATTGAGATTTCTCTCGTTTTCAAGTATTTCCTGGGTCCACAAAACATTGCATTAATACAATAGGGTACAATAATACAAAAACAATAATAATACACAATATATGCAAAAATTTAACATAGAACAGGTAGGACATATATAATCAACCATGACAGGTGCATTCTGTTTTGAGATATGTAGAGAGGGATCTCTTAAAGGATATTAGGCTTGGGGAAGGTTTGAAAGTGTGCGGGAGGTCATTCCATAACGGTGGCGCTCTGTAGGAAAAGGAGGATCGAGCTGCTTTCTTTTTGTATTGAGGCAAACTGAATAATGTGCTGGTACTGGATCGGAGGTTATAGGAGGTGGGAATAGCCGGGGAGAGCATTCTGCTCAGGTAGGGTGGGAGCTTCCCAGAAAGGCACTTAAACACAAGGCAGGAAAGATGGAGGGTGCGTCTGGATTCCAGCGTCAGCCAGTTTAGTTCTTTTAGCATGTCACAGTGGTGGGTCCTGTAGTTACATTGTAACAAAAAGTGGCAGAACGAGTTATACAATGTATTAAGTTTATTAAGGTGAGTTTGCGGTGCAGGTGCGTATACTACGTCCCCGTAATCCATGATAGGCATCAGCATTTGCTGTACAATCTTTTCCTTTACTGTAGGGCTGAGGCAAGATTTGTTTATGTATAGGGCACCTAGTTTTGGATAAAGTTTTGATGCAAGTTTTTCTATGTGGAGGCCAAAAGATAGATTAGGGTCTAACAACATACCCAAGTATTTGAAAGAGTGGACTGCGGTCAGTGTGCAATACGATTTTGTTTTGATGCGTAGATGGGAATTTTGTAATTTGTGTAATTTAGGTCCTGTTCCAAAGATTATTGTGACAGTTTTGTCAGTGTTTAGGAAGAGTTTGTTTTTTGAGATCCACTTTTCTACCTCTGTGAACTGGTCTTGGAGCACTGCTTCAAGCTGTGGCAGATCGGAATTGTTTGCATAGATTACCGTGTCATCTGCGTACATGTGTACAGTTGAGGATTTGCAGACATTAGGCAGATCATTTATAAATAATGTGAATAGTAGGGGGCCGAGAATGGAACCTTGGGGAACACCACACATGACAGGGAGAGGGAGGGAGTCACTGTCAGAAATGGAGACATATTGTGATCAATCCGATACATATGATCGAAACCAGGTTAACAGACGATCAGCAATACCAGAGTTTTTAGATTGAGCAGTAGTATATCATGGTCTACTGTGTCAAAGGCCTTTGCAAAATCAAGGAAAATAGCTCCAGTTAGGTCTCCTTGTTCCATGCCAGTTTGGATGTCGTTGCAAACTTTTAGGAGGGCAGTTGTAGTGGAGTGATTCGGGCAAAAACCTGATTGATCAGTGGTCAGATAGTTAGATTGTTGGTAATACTCACACAATTGCGTATGGGCGCATTTTTCTAAGATTTTTGACAATACTGGGAGCAATGATATAGGGTGATAGTTAGAAACCAAGGTTAACTCCCCACTTTTATGAATAGGAACTACTCTTGCAGCTTTCCAAAGTTTGGGTATGTATCCAGACATCAAGGATTCGTTAATTAGGGTTGTGACAGGTTTAGCAATTGCCAGCGCACTGAGCTTCAACAGCATTGCTGGGATTTGATCAGGTCCAGACAGGTTTTTCATTTTTAGATTATTAAGGTGTTTCTTAATGACATTGATGGGTACAGGTCTAAAATTTAACTTCTCTATATTGGGTCTTTGCTGTTTTAGTGGGGCCTGATCCACATTTGTAGTTTCAGGATGCATGCCATTTATTAGTTTGTCAATCAGGGTGGTGGAGCATCCGACAAAATAATTGTTAAAGGCATTTGCTACTTCTAAGGGGAGTTGCAGGGTTTGGTTATCCACATTGACAGTGGAGGGTTGGGAGTGGATTGGTGGAATTTGTAAGTTATTTATGAGTTTCCAAAACATTCTAAGGTTAGATATGTTATTGTTCAGATTTTCACAGAAATATTGGGCCTTGGCCAATTTTGTTTGTTTAGTGCATATATTTCGCCATTGTCTATATACACAGTGATCGTTCATAGAGCCAGTATGCTTGAACTTTGACCACAATGAATCCCGAAACTGGTACATTTGAATGAGGTCAGCTGTGATCGAATTCAAGTGTGCTCCTTTTACTCTCACCTTATGCATGTAAATTCCAAACTTGTAGGAGTTCAGACTGAAAGAATTCAACTGCAGAATCTAAATCTGGGATTAGGTTTAATCTGTGCCAGGGGAGGTTCTTGATGTCATTTAGAAATGATTGAAGATTACATTTTTTGAAGGACCTGGTGATTTTAACCTTGGGAGAGTATTTAGTTGCCTTTATTTTGCGCATGCAGTACACTAAGCGGTGGTCACTGAAATTGTTAGAGAGAACATCTGCCTCCTGGATTCGGTCAGAAGAAGTGGAGAGAATCCAGTCGAGCAGAGTGTGATTATGGCTTTTGATGTTTATGAGAGTTGGGGAGGAGATTAATTGCGTTAGCTGCAAAGATTTAAATAGCGAGCGACAACTGTTATTTTTTGGATTCAGCCAATCAATATTAAAATCTCCAAAAACAAAAAATTTCACTTTTTGGGTTTTGAGCTATGGTTTCACTAAGGAGATGTGCTATGTCAGAAATGGAATGCACAGGGGAGCTAGGTGGGCGGTAGATTCCTGCAACAATGATTAATTTACTGCACAGGATCTCAATTGTGCCAGAAAGGAAATCAAAGGTGGCAGGAGAGCTAGATTTTTGTAAGGGAGTGAACTCTGTGGAATTGTCAACATAAAGTACAATGCCGCCTCCTCTCTTTGCTCTGTCAATTCTATGGCATGAATACCCATGTATTGCAATGGCAGAGTCAGGTATTTTTGCAGTTAGCCACGATTCAGGGATCACAATGATTTTTGGTAGTAAGCTGTGGATATTACAGTGCACAAAGGAGAGGCCTTTTTTAGCTGGAAGGCTAGGAATGGAATTTGCTGGGGGACCAGGGTTAGACTCTACATCATTTGCAAGGGCAAGTAACATAAGGAATAGGTATTTGGACATAGTTTTTGTTTGGCCATATAGTGAATGGGATACTTTATAATTTTGTGAGGTGGGGGTAGGAGGGTTATTTTTTATAACTCTCCACCAGCACTCAGCAGATAAGTTACAGCAACAGAGCAGGCCATGGTGTGTGATAATTTGTTTTCCAGTTTGAGGTGTGTGCTTATGGCGGTAATGATGTGAACAAAACTGGAGTGAGAAAAGGGTTGTCACGAATATCAGTATGGTCATATTTGGATTCATGTTAGTGCTATGAGGTGTGTAGATGAAAATAAACAAAAATAGTACAAGATTATATATATATATATATATATATATATATATATATATACTCTATTATGTGGCATATATAGCTATTTGTAGGGAGAAGAGGGTATGTATTCTAAAGGGTTAAGTGAATGGAAGGATGTGCTGATCAGTGTTTGCAGCTGTCAGTTTATGTATACAAAAGCACCTCTAAAATGTTTTGCACATATGCAACAAAATATGTTTCCAAATTGTCCAAATCTCAGAAGCAGATAATGTTGAGTCTTGTTATTATTTTTAATTTACAACAATTGTTATATATTTCCCACTGAAACATATTACTGGCAGTAAAATATGGTTTATCTCTTTATCACTCAGAAGTGTGTCAGAGAGCGGTTACATTCTGTCACTGGCATACTAGGCTGACATCACCATCCCAGAACATTAACCGGATAAATAGGCATGGACAGCTGGTAAAATTGGACAGTACACAGTTAGTAGGCAATAGTGTCAAACTTAAAAGTCTAATGTCCCACAAGACTGTGGTGGTGCTGAGTAGGGATGGGTGAATGTTTTGCAACATTTGAAAAATGAAACAAATTTTAACACATTCCTTGTTTGTTTGTTTCGAATTTAATGTAATAGTATTTCTAATGCTTTCTTTAAATGCAATATTCTATTCAAATGTTTCTAATAATTCTATTCGAATTATGCAATATTCAAATTGGGATAAATTCTAATTGATATATTTGTAATAGTTTTTCTAATGTTCTCTTTATGCAATGTTCTAAATAGAAGCTTTCAAATTGATATATTTGTATCTATTCTGTATCAATTTACCAAAATTCCCAACCCCATGAACTATTGAACTTCTGAATAGTATTTGTTAACTCAAATATTACATTTGAAATTTCGAATGTGGATACTCAATCTAATAATGTACATTAGAAAACAAAAGTAACATTTGAAAACCAGAAATGACATTCAATTATCAAATTTTCATTTTCCACCAAACAAATTAGACTTTTAGCAAATTCACCCATAGTGCTGAGTTATGAGCTTTTTACTGTCTGTTTCTTGACATCAAACTCCAGATGTGTAAAATAAGGGGATCAATTACCTCTTTTGCCCCCTCCCACCCTGTGCATGCCCATGAATGTGTGTTTGTGTGAGTATGTGCACTAAAAATACAGCTCAACATTTTTAGGACCTGAAAATATGCCCATTTTTGCTGTAAAGACAAAATTTACATTCCATTTGGAAGCTGATTTTTCAAGCATATGCTAGTTTTCTTCTGTATTCAAATATAGAATTATCTGTAGATGGAAGAAAATAGACCAATGTTTTTTTCATTGAATATTCTGCACATATGTTTATTATAGAGTACAAATAGTTCAAACATAAATGTATGTTATTTTAGCATTTATTGTTGGATTTTACATCCAATTTTGCAAATCCAGTGTGTTTGATACATTAGAAACTTGCCCTCAATTTCAAGCTTTTATTTTAATTACAATTTTGTAAAGTTCATTTTGCAGCTGCAGAAATCCTTTATTTCCCTCTTCATAAAATATTAATGCAGATAAAGGAACAGCTTGTTTTTTTTGCATAGCAGCAAATACAGTCTCCTATATTATTACATTTTCATGTAGGTTTACTTTGCAGAGATAATGGGGGATATTTAACAAAGTCTGGCGGACCTGATCCGACAGTGCGGATCAGGTCCGCCAGACCTCGCTGAATATGGAGAGCAATACGCTCTCTGTATTCAGCATTGCACCAGCAGCTCTTGTGAGCTGCTGGTGCAACGCCGCCCCTGCAGAATTGCGGCCAATGGGCTGCCAGCAGGGAGCTGTCAATCAACCTGATCGTACTCGATCGGGTTGAATTGCGGCGATGTCTGTCCGCCTGCTCAGAGCAGACGGACAGGTTATGGAGCAGCGGCCTTTAGACAGGGGCTCACAAGCTCCATTTGGAGCTTGATAAATGGGCCCGAATGAGTTTGAAGGCAAAGTGTATATATATATATATATATATATATATATATATATATATATATATATATATATATATATATATATATATATATAATAATAGTAGAGACGGAGGGCACTCCCAGGACTTCATACATAAGATAACCTTTTATTGTAGTAGTAACATAAATACAGTGTCAACGTTTCGGCCTTTTCTTAGGCCTTCTTCAAGACAAATTTCATAGTCTTAACTCATGCGGAACACAGCGTCCGCGTAGTACTCCCAGAATGACAGAATTATAAGTGTATATATAGACAGATAGACAGATAGATAGATGTATATATACTGTATATATATATATATATATATATATATATATACTGTCCGCATTTAAAATTGCAGGTGCTTGTGCAATGCTACCCCCTGCTCGCACATGGCCAATCGCGCGCAAGCTGAAGTTGTCAATCAACCCAGTCAGACTTGTCCAGTTTGATTTTTATCGGCCTGCTACGAGCTGGCGTATAGGTTAGGAGGCATTGATTTGATGGCCCCTGCTTCTTAACTATCTGCTGTACGCTCGCTTATGAAAACCTGCCCAGAAGGCGCTACAAATCTGCTCCGGCAGCTTCATAAATAGAGCTCATAATGTGGACCAATAATTTTTAACAAAGTATCTTGGCTTTGCACACGTTTCTTACAGAATTCTTCTTAAAACATATATATATGTATTTATTTAAAGCATATATTTTTATATTACTATGTTTTTAATGATACACATAATAATGCAGATATACAGTATACTTTTTAACTCTATTAAATAATTGGGTTTAGTTGTTGTAGGCAAAAAATAAATAAATATTTAGGAGTATCACATTAGCCTCAACAGTGCCTCTAGATTTAGCTGGGAGATTTTCCTTTTGAGCAACACTGGGAATTTGGGCACTGAAAGGGACACTGAACCCAAATTTTTTCTTTCATGATTCAGATAGTGCATGCAATTTTAAGCAACTTTCTAATTTATTCCTATTGTAATTTTCTTCATTCTCTTGGTATGTTTATTTGAAAAGCAAGGATGTAAGTTGAGATGCCGGCCCATTTTTGGTGAACAACCTAGGATGTCCTTGCTGATTGGAAAGCACCAATAAATAAGTGCTGTCCATGGTTCTGAAACAAAAATTTGCTGGCTCCTTAGCTTAGATGCCTTTTTCTAATAAAGATAGCAAGAGAATGAATAACAATTGATAATAGGAGTAAATTAGAAAGTTGCTTAAAATTGCATGCTCTATCTGAATCATGAAAGAAAAAAAATTTGGGTTCAGTGTCCCTTTAAGTTTAGTGAACTGAAACTTCATTAATGATTAGGCAAATAAGTCTCTGGGTCCGATTTACCAAGCAGTCAATCTGCCCCAATGCAGCTGTTTCCACGCGAGGACCGCTGCTCCTTAACTGGCCCGTCACCTCTGAGGCGGCGAACAGCAGTCAGCCTGATCAAATACGATCAGGTTGATTGACACCCTCTGCTAGCGGCTGATTGACCGCAAATCTTCAGGGGGCAGCATTTCACAAGGGGCGGTATTGCACAAGCAGTTCACCAGAACTGCTTGTGCAATGCTAAATGCCGACAGCGTATGCTGTCAGCATTCAGCGATGACGGACGGACATGATCCACTCATCAGAGGCTGGTGAGGCAGTGGCTAGGATACACCTTCATTCTTTAGATATCCTTTGTTGAAGAAATATCAATTTACATGGGTGAGCCAATCACATGAGGTATCTATGTGCAGCCACCAATCAGCAGCTACTGAGCATATTTATATATGATTTTCAACAAAGGATATCAAAAGAATGAAGAAAATTAGATATTAGATGTAAATTGGAAAGTTATTTAAAATTGCATGCTCTTTCTAAATCATGAAATAAAACATATGGGTTTCATGTTCCTTTAAATGGTGTCTTGGAAAACTGGTCAACTTAGTAAACATCTGATTTTAGTCTAAAGGATTGTAACAGAAACTCTTGCCAGATAACAAAATGCTTGCTCTGATTATGAGATCTAGAAATCCAGGCCCATTAAAATATGTTTAAAACATACTTTTTACTTTAATGCTGCCAATTATGCTTATAGATTCTTTCATTATTCAGTAAATATATAAATGTCTTGATCCAGTGGCAGCTGGTGAAATTGACCCCACCCCTTTAAATAAAGCCACATCCTCAGATGGCACCACCAATTCATTAGTTAAATAAATAAAAGGTAGACCGAAACACAGAAAAGCACTCGGGGGGAGAGGGAGAGAGAGACGGGGGAGAGGGAGAGAGAGACAGGGGGAGAGGGAGAGAGAGACAGGGGGAGAGGGAGAGAGAGACACAAAGGGTTAGAGAGAAACAGAGAGAGACACAATCACACAGAGGGTTAGAGAGACACATAAGGGATGAGAGAGTCAGAGGGGGAGGAAGAGAGACAGGGATAGAAAAGAGACCATGGGGGAGAACGACACATAAGGAGAGAGACAGAGGGGAGAGAGATGGATAGAGAGAGAGACAGACGGATAGAGAAAGAGATATGGATAGAGAGAGACACACACAGAGGGGAGAGAGAGAGACAGAGTTGAGAGAGGGAGGACAGATGGGAGAGACAGAAAGACAGAGAGGAGAGAGAGACAGACAGAGGGGAGAGACAGAGGGGAGAGAGAGACAGAGGGGAGAGAGAGAGAGACAGAGGGGAGAGAGAGAGAGACAGAGGGGAGAGAGAGAGAGACAGAGGGGAGAGAGAGAGAGACAGAGGGGAGAGAGAGAGAGACAGAGGGGAGAGAGAGAGAGACAGAGGGGAGAGAGAGAGAGACAGAGGGGAGAGAGAGAGAGACAGAGGGGAGAGAGAGAGAGACAGAGGGGAGTGAGAGAGAGAGACAGAGGGGAGTGAGAGAGAGAGACAGAGGGGAGTGAGAGAGAGAGACAGAGGGGAGTGAGAGAGAGAGACAGAGGGGAGTGAGAGAGAGAGACAGAGGGGAGTGAGAGAGAGAGACAGAGGGGAGTGAGAGAGAGAGACAGAGGGGAGTGAGAGAGAGACACAGAGGGGAGTGAGAGAGAGACACAGAGGGGAGTGAGAGAGAGACACAGAGGGGAGTGAGAGAGAGACACAGAGGGGAGTGAGAGAGAGACACAGAGGGGAGTGAGAGAGAGACACAGAGGGGAGTGAGAGAGAGACACAGAGGGGAGTGAGAGAGAGACACAGAGGGGAGTGAGAGAGAGACACAGAGGGGAGTGAGAGAGACACAGAGGGGAGTGAGAGAGACACAGAGGAAAGTGAGAGAGACACAGAGGGGAGTGAGGCAGAGGGGAGTGAGGGAGACAGAGGGGAGTGAGAGAGACAGAGGGGAGTGAGACAGAGGGGAGTGAGGGAGACAGAGGAGAGGGAGACAGAGGGGAGTGAGGGAGACAGAGGAGAGTGAGGGAGACACATAAGTGGGGAGAGAGGGAGACAGAGGGAGGAGAGAGGCACATAAGTGGGGAGAGAGGGAACACTGAAATGGGGGAGGCACCACTGAATGTTTAAGTAGTTTATTTTAAGTGACTATCAAATGCTAATAGTCTACAATCTATTTTAAATATCTGAAACAGAACAGCAAATATGAATGGGAGCATTAATAAATTATTATTTGTTATCTACATCAGGGTTGTCCAACATACACCTAAGGAATCCCTGGTTTAAATGAAATACTATAGCTACAGGAGCCATGGAGAATATTTGCTATAACTCATTCTAAACTGCTTGGTTTCATTTTACATTACCATGCTGTTGGTCTAGCTTACTCTTGACAAATAACAACTCATCCATACAAACAGCATAATAGGAAGATGTAAGAAAACACAGTTGCAGAGCTACAGAGAGTTCATAAGTCAGTAAGAGAGTGATAAAACTACAAACTAGTGTGCAGTACAGAGGCAAGCTGCCTAGGTAGTGGGTGTAAACTTTGAGTAAACAAAATACAAAAATGATCCTTAAACTGCTGTAAAAGAGTAAAAAAAAACAAAAAACACTAAACCCCATTAATTAAATTATTTTTCACTAACAGAATCCCTTTCAGCAAAATCTAAGGTTGCAGAACTTACTTCAATAAATTGTGGCTAAAACACTGCTCTCTGCAAGTCTGCATCTCTTCCTGCTCTGTAAGGAAGTGACAGTGGAACATTCCACTGCACTTGGAGGGGGAGTACTGAACTCTCTTTTTCACTGGAAAAGCTGGCAGCTGCACAGGGCACCAACAAAATAAATTAAAGTCGTTTTTTTCCGTTTTTGTTTTGTTTTATATGATTTAACATCCAGCCCCAACCCTAAATTCCCATGACTGATGCCTCTTACTGGATTGGGTCAGCCCAAAGAGGCCTGCCTCAAATAAGCACTTATGGTCCATGCAATGATCTTAACCACTTTCATACAGTAGGTGGCGCAGCATGTTGTGTAATGGAGGGCAGACCTGCTTGTGCCTCTCCATTGCACAACATGTAGCTGTGAAAAACAAATGCTGGAAAAAAAATTGCAATATTTTTTTTTATTTTTTTTTAAAGCCTACAAAAAAAGATATATTTTTGCCCATATGAGAGGTGAAGCCCTGCCTCACCTGCCTCTAGTGACTGCACATCACTAGCTCAGAGTTATGGGTGTAGAACACACTATGAAAAATCTCAAGAACAATAAACCTACATATTGAAAGTGGAGCAGTGCCTAATGCAAGAAATAAAGTTACATACGTTAGAGAAAAAGGTACATTATTTTTGGGCACACTAAAGCTAAAAAAGTCTAGGGATGTATTCAATAGAAGAATTAACTTAAAATAGTGCAGGAGGCCTAAGAAATTTAAACTTAACTTTTAACAAAGCTGGGTATCCCCGTGCTATATCTCCTATATTTGCACTGCTGCTCCTCAGTTGAATATATTGCTCGTTTCTATGTTTGGATAATTAGACATAACCTAATGATTTGAACTTAGTGGTACTTCGCTTACTTTTTTAAAATCCGAAGATATCCAGCTTTGTTAAATAATTACCCAGGGGTACTGTAAAAGTATAGATAGGCCATTTGGCAAATTTAGATACCTATAGGGATCTTTTGTACTTAAAGTACACTGGGTAATGAGAATAGTCACTCATCTTGTGCTAACCTTAGATTGCTTTAAATTGTTATACTATAAAATCTACTGTTTTTTATGGTGTTTTAAAATGTCTTTTTTTCTTTTAGAGTATATTAAAAGTTAAGCTTTAATTTTTTTAGGTGACCCAACTTCTTTTCAGTTAAATATTATATTGAAAGCACCACTGGGCTTTTTAGCTTTAGTGTGCCCAAGTAATGCACATTTTTCTTCATTAATGATGTCACTTGTTTTTCATGTGACTATTCTGACAGTTTCTCCTCCAGTAGAACATAAACAGTGCCCTTTTGCCCCAGTGTTTTACAGAAAACATTTAGCATCAACCCATTGACTTCTAAGAGGATACAAATATAAAGCACAGCAGCAACATCTTAAGTGCCTGGTTAAATGCATAGCAATATGTTACTCTATAATACATGCACGTCCCTTTGATGGTGATAGGGTTAAATTCAACTATCTTCCAGTCTTACACCTAATAATATACATATTTTATTTTTATATTACAAACAACATTTATGGAAAAAGATAACTATATAAAAAATTGTAAGTTAGCTCAGATTAATGTCATCATTTTTATTTTGGTACCAATCTGCTCTACATTATTTTTTAGTAGGTTTAGTAAATCATTTGTTGTAATTTTTAATTATATAGTTTTGGGTCTTTGCTTTTTTTGTCAAAAATGTGTGATGTCACATTTTATCTTTTTGAGTTTCCACATTGTTTTTCAGATTAATATGTGACGTGACTAAATAATTCTAAAATAAAGATGTTCCAAATCAAAGTGATTTTAAATGTCACATAAATGTAATCTTTACTTTTAGAGGCCAAAAGTAATTGTTATTATTCTTTTTCTTACAGGTGGACCGAACAGAAGTAATCAGAACCTGTATAAATCCCATATTCTCTAAAATATTTACCGTTGATTTTTATTTTGAAGAGGTACAGCGTCTTCGCTTCGAAGTTCATGACATCAGCAGTAATCACAACGGTTTGAAAGATGCAGATTTCTTGGGCGGCATGGAATGTACATTGGGACAAGTAAGATGCTAATAAAATGTTTTGGTATTTTTTATACACTACATCTTTTCTGTATATTCTGAATTCACAGAATAGTATGTATGAATAAAACTAGATAGTTTTTTTTTACGTACGTAGTATGTCATTTTTTATACAGTGGATTTATTTTATTACACCTTTATTTAAAGGGCCATAATACCCAAATGTTTAAACACTTGAAAGTGATGCAGCATAGCTGTAAAAAGCTGATTAGAAAATATCACTTGAACATCTCTATGTAAAAAAGAAAGATATTTTACCTCAAAAGTTCCTCAGTAGCCACCTCCCATTGTAAAGGATTTCTAAGCAGCATTTTAGTGTGTTTGTCCTGGGACATCTGAAGGGACTAGCATCGTGCACTCTCATATTATTTCACCAATCGGGTAAAGGAAGCTTACTATGAAATCTCATGAGAGTTAAGTCAAATCTCATGAGATCACAGTAAGAGTTCATGACCTCAGCACTGCTGATTGGCTGCTGTTCATTTCTTCATTTTTTTTTTATTTTTTTACCTGCAGCTGGGAGCAGCTGAGTATAACTTTTTACACAGAACTTACTCTGCTGAGCTGAGGAAATTGTGAGGTAAAATATCTTCCTTTTTTACATAGAGATGCTCAGGTGATATTTTCCTGTCAGCTTTTTACAGTTATACTGCATCAGTTTCAAGTGATTTAGCATATGAGTATTATGTCCCTTTAAAGCAACTCTCATCTCCCAATAAGCTGCATTTTCAGCCATCTTGAAAATGGACTCACTAATTAATACTTGCAATGATGCCTATATTTGTTAGCCCTAGTCATTGAACAGGTAATGGAATTAAGGGATTTCAAATTCTGTTTTCAAAATGGCAAAATTAACATAGGACACGTCTCCTGGAAACTGGGAAAGGATTTTTATTCTCATTATTTAATAAAAGGGTTTCTAAGTAGAGTTTGCCTTCTTGTCTGTTAAGCTATCAAATGTCCCCATGTCTAGACGTTTATTTGTCTAGTATAGAATAGGTTTTAGGATACCACAATATCAGGTGGGTAAATGAAAGGAAAATGTACGGCAGCCCAGGACTATTGAGTATAATTCTAGATACTGTTGTGTATTTGTTTTTATGATTGAAATTAATCATTTTCAATGTTATACTTGACTTATTAACCATAGGCATAAGGAGGTTTGATCTACTGGCCCTGAGATCATTAATGCTACTTTGGTCTCTCTCTATATATAATTGCATATACATGAAGACATTACTATTTTACATATATATGTATACATGTGGGATTCTCTGAACAGAGAATGAGTCACTTATTTCAGTCTTATATAGAACTTCATAAAAAACACAATTTAAGGACACATTTTACTTTGAGACACTCAATAAAAGTGTTTATAATTGGTAATTATATCAAAGTATAATGTATTTTTAATTTGGGGCTTACAAAACCTCAAAAAACAATTATATGGCAGTCAATAAGCTACATGATGAAAACTTCTCTATCAATGGAATCCACTCAAGGTGCAGATAACATGAACCAAATACACAAATTCAGTGTGATAACCCCTGGAAAACACATCTTATAAGATCAATCACATCCGCTGTTTTGCCTCTATCTAACGTGACTGTTATAAATGACATCATGTCAAACTGTACAGTTATACATTTCATTTTTATGCGTTTATATTGATGTTCTTGTCAGCCCTCTGATACGGGAGGTGGATTCCTGTGATTTAGACAAAACCATAAAAATCTTCATGCACCAAGAGTTTTATTTCTCGGCTATAATTTATCATGCTGCTTACATTTTAACACCCTACATGGTGCTTAAAAGAAATAACAATCTACAAGGTTGTTAGTTGATTTTCTTTTTCTCAGCATTCAACAAACAAAAATGTAATCAAGACTCATGAATGGTAAATATTTTATTTTCTTTAAGGAATAAATAATCCACAATTTTAAAATCTGATATGGTGTCAAAAAATAAATTAAGTTACTCCTATAGTAATCTTGATATTTTTCTCAGTAAATTACAAAAAATGTCATTAAGGCACATGAGTGGTAAATCTTTTACTTTTTTATAGGGGATACATTGACAATTGTCTTATTATCTTTTAATGAAACAGCAATGACATCTGACCTATTGTCAAAAAAATTAAAATAAATTAAAGTTGCTCGTATAGTCATATTAATTTCTTACTCAATAGTAATTTCAATAGGCAAACAGTGAAGGGGTTGGTAAGGAATTTCATATCATGTATCCTAAACTTGGCTGCTAAGCCATTTCCCACCTGGGTGCTAAACTGGTTTATTTTTTTTTAAATTATATTTAATGGTAACTTTTTTTTTTTACAGATCCCCAAGACTTACACTGTTGGACTTAAACTGTTGGAAAGGTTATGCGATTACCTTTCCAACGGCGAGTCTTGGGGATCTGTAGCTGCTTAGATGCCTGAGATACAGGCTTCTAAGCAGCATGCCCCCATCTCCCTTTACTTGTCATTGTAAACTTTAAATAAAGTTGTGCGGTGAAGTCACCACGCGAAACCTCAAGCCCCGGGGATGCCTGTCATTATATAGGCCAGATCGCCGAGGTGGGAGCCCCCAGATTGCCCTCAAGGTGGGTGAATGCTAGCAACGGCTCTGAGCTGTCGTCAGCACCTGACTGGGACAATTTGCGACGGCTCAGAGCCATTATTAGCACTCAAGGTGTTAAAGGGACAGTCAACACCAGAATTTTTGTTGTTTTAAAAGAAAGATAATCCCTTTATTACCCATTCCCCAGTTTTGCATACCCAACACAGTTATAATAATACACGTTTTACCTCTGTAATTATCTTGTATCTAAGCTTCTGCTGACTGCTCCCTTATTTCAGTTCTTTTAACAGACATGCAGTTTAGCCAATCAGTACTCACTCCTAGGTCACTTTACGTGCATGAGCTCAATGTTATCTATATGAAACATGTGAACTAATGCCCTCTAGGGGTCAAAATGTATTCAGATTAGAGGCAGTCTTCAAGGTCTAAGAAATTAGCATATGAACCCCCTAGTTTTAGCTTTCAACTAAGAATACCAAGAGAACAAAGAAAAATTGGTGATAAAAGTAAATTGGGAAATTGTTTAAAATTGCATGCCCTATTTAAAACATGAAAGTTTTTTTGGACTTGACTGTCCCTTTAAATATCATTATTAACACCTTACAGTATACAATAAATACATATATGAATATTTTGCAATAAATTATGTTTATTCAACTGTTCCTGCAGTCAAATACTATCTAAAAAGTTACCCCTAGAAACAGATTTTTACCCATCACAAGTGGAATCTAGTGATGATTTTTGTTCAAAAGGTTAAAATAATACTGTTTCATAATACACCATCAGCCATTACTCTATCTGGTTTCATATAGGTCACACTGTACTATATCCATTCCACTCACATCCTTTAAGTTAAATGTAATTTGTTTAGTGCATTTTTTTAAACACATTCCCTCATGTTAAACTCCTTAAGAAGGGTTAAAGTGGAAGTAAAAGCTGTATTCCTGAAACACCCCCATTGTTTTCCAGACTGTGAAATGACCATTAATTAAGGCATATGCATGTATTCCTAGATATCTATCTAGAGTGGAAAAACATTTACTATCGGCTAGATTTAGAGTTTTGTCGGTAAGGACCCGCGTAGCTAACGCTGGCTTTTTTCTGGCCGCACCATAAAAATAACTCTGGTATTGAGAGTCCACAGAATGGCTGCGTTAGGCTCCAAAAAAGGAGCGTAGAGCATATTTAACGCAACTTCAACTCTCGATACCAGAGTTGCTTACGGACGCGGCCAGCCTCAAAAACGTGCTCGTGCACGATTCCCCCATAGAAAACAATGGGGCTGTTTGAGCTGAAAAAAAACCTAACACCTGCAAAAAAGCTGCGTTCAGCTCCTAACGCAGCCCCATTGTTTGCTATGGGGAAACACATACTACGTCTGCACCTAACACTATAACATGTACCCCAAGTCTAAACACCCCTAACCTTACACTTATTAACCCCTAATCTGCCGCCCCCGCTATCGCTGACCCCTGCATATTATTATTAACCCCTAATCTGCCGCTCCGTAAACCGCTGCTACTTATATTATCCCTATGTACCCCTAATCTGCTGCCCCTAACACCGCCGACACCTATATTATATTTATTAACCCCTAATCTGCCCCCCACAACGTCGCCTCCACCTGCCTACACTTATTAACCCCTAATCTGCCGACCGGACCTGAGCGCTACTATAATAAAGTTATTAACCCCTAATCCGCCTCACTAACCCTATAATAAATAGTATTAACCCCTAATCTGCCCTCCCTAACATCGCCGACACCTAACTTCAATTATTAACCCCTAATCTGCCGACCGGACCTCACCGCTACTATAATAAATGTATTAACCCCTAAAGCTAAGTCTACCCCTAACACTAACACCCCCCTAAGTTAAATATAATTTACATCTAACGAAATTAATAATCTCTTGTTAAATAAATTATTCCTATTTAAAGCTAAATACTTACCTGTAAAATAAATCCTAATATAGCTACACTATAAATTATAATTATATTATAGCTATTTTAGGATTAATATTTATTTTACAGGTAACTTTGTTATTATTTTAACCAGGTACAATAGCTATTAAATAGTTAATAACTATTTAATAGTTACCTAGTTAAAATAATAACAAAATTACCTGTAAAATAAATCCTAACCTAAGTTACAATTAAACCTAACACTACACTATCATTAAATTAATTAAATAAAATATCTACAATTACCTACAATTAAACCTAACACTACACTATCAATACATTAATTAAATACAATATCTACAAATAACTACAATGAAATAAACTAACTAAAGTACAAAAAATAAAAAAGAACTAAGTTACAAAAAATAAAAACATATTTACAAACATAAGGAAAATCTTACAACAATTTTAAACTAATTACACCTACTCTAAGCCCCCTAATAAAATAACAAAGCCCCCCAAAATAAAAAATGCCCTACCCTATTCTAAATTACTAAAGTTCAAAGCTCTTAC
This sequence comes from Bombina bombina, assembly GCF_027579735.1. Lineage (NCBI taxonomy): Eukaryota > Metazoa > Chordata > Amphibia > Anura > Bombinatoridae > Bombina > Bombina bombina. The sequence continues at coordinate 438,415,701 of NC_069503.1, forward strand.
TTTACCAGCCCTGAACAGGGCCCTTTGCGGGGCATGCCCCAAAGAATTCAGCTCTTTTGCCTGTAAAAAAAAACATACAATACCCCCCCCAACATTACAGCCCACCACCCACATACCCCTAATCTAACCCCAACCCCCCTTAAATAAACCTAACACTAAGCCCCTGAAGATCATCCTACCTTGTCTTCACCATACCAGGTTCACCGATCCGTCCTGGCTCCAAAATCTTCATCCAACCCAAGCGGGGGCTGGCGATCCATCATCCGGCGGCTGAAGAGGTCCAGAAGAGGCTCCAAAGTCTTCATCCTATCCGGGAAGAAGAGTAGATCCGGACCGGCAACCATTATCTTCCAAGCGGCATCTTCTATCTTCATCCGATGAGGACCGGCTCCATCCGGAAGACCTCCACCCTGTTCCGATCAGCCAATAGAATGTGAGCTCAATCTGATTGGCTGATTGGATCAGCCAATCGGATTGATCTTGATTCTGATTGGCTGATTCCATCAGCCAATCAGAATATTCCTACCTTAATTCCGATTGGCTGATAGAATCCTATCAGCCAATCGGAATTCGAGGGACGCCATCTTGGATGACGTCCCTTAAAGGAACCGTCATTCTTCAGTTGGACGTCGCCAGATGAAGATGGGTCCGCGGTGGAGGTCTTCAGGATGGAGCCGGTCCTCATCGGATGAAGATAGAAGATGCCGCTTGGAAGATGATGGTTGCCGGTCCGGATCTACTCTTCTTCCCGGATAGGATGAAGACTTTGGAGCCTCTTCTGGACCTCTTCAGCCGCCGGATGATGGATCGCCAGCCCCCGCTTGGGTTGGATGAAGATTTTGGAGCCAGGACGGATCGGTGAACCTGGTATGGTGAAGACAAGGTAGGATGATCTTCAGGGGCTTAGTGTTAGGTTTATTTAAGGGGGGTTTGGGTTAGATTAGGGGTATGTGGGTGGTGGGTTGTAATGTTGGGGGGGGGGTATTGTATGTTTTTTTTTACAGGCAAAAGAGCTGAATTCTTTGGGGCATGCCCCGCAAAGGGCCCTGTTCAGGGCTGGTAAGGTAAAAGAGCTTTGAACTTTAGTAATTTAGAATAGGGTAGGGCATTTTTTATTTTGGGGGGCTTTGTTATTTAATTAGGGGGCTTAGAGTAGGTGTAATTAGTTTAAAATTGTTGTAAGATTTTCCTTATGTTTGTAAATATTTTTTTATTTTTTGTAACTTAGTTCTTTTTTATTTTTTGTACTTTAGTTAGTTTATTTCATTGTAGTTATTTGCAGATATTGTATTTAATTAATGTATTGATAGTGAAGTGTTAGGTTTAATTGTAGGTAATTGTAGATATTTTATTTAATTAATTTAATGATAGTGTAGTGTTAGGTTTAATTGTAACTTATGTTAGAATTTATTTTACAGGTAATTTTGTAATTATTTTAACTATTTTAGCTATTAAATAGTTATTAACTATTTAATAGCTATTGTACCTTGTTAAAATAAATACAAAGTTACCTGTAAAATAAATATTAATCCTAAAATAGCTATAATATAATTATAATTTATATTGTAGCTATATTAGGATTTATTTTACAGGTAAGTATTTAGCTTTAAATAAGAATAATTTATTTAATAAGAGTTAATTTATTTCGTTAGATTTAAATTATATTTAAGTTAGGGGGGTGTTAGTGTTAGGGTTAGACTTAGCTTTAGGGGTTAATACATTTATTAGAATAGCGGTGAGCTCCAGTCGGCAGATTAGGGGTTAATGTTTGAAGTTAGGTGTCGGCGATGTTAGGGAGGGCAGATTAGGGGTTAATACTATTTATTATAGGGTTAGTGAGGCGGATTAGGGGTTAATAACTTTATTATGATAGCGGTGCGGTCCGCTCGGCAGATTAGGGGTTAATAAGTGTAGGCAGGTGGAGGCGACGTTGTGGGGGGCAGATTAGGGGTTAATAAATATAATATAGGGGTCGGCGGTGTTAGGGGCAGCAGATTAGGGGTACATAGCTATAATGTAGGTGGCGGCTCTTTGCAGTCGGCAGATTAGGGGTTAATTATTGTAGGTAGCTGGCTGCGACGTTGTGGGGGGCAGGTTAGGGGTTAATAAATATAATATAGGGGTCGGCGGTGTTAGGGGCAGCAGATTAGGGGTACATAAGGATAACGTAGGTGGCGGTCGGCAGATTAGGGGTTAAAAAAAATTAAATCGAGTGTCGGCGATGTGGGGGGACCTCGGTTTAGGGGTACATAGGTAGTTTATGGGTGTTAGTGTACTTTAGAGTACAGTAGTTAAGAGCTTTATGAACCGGCGTTAGCCCAGAAAGCTCTTAACTACTGACTTTTTTCTGCGGCTGGAGTTTTGTCGTTAGATTTCTAACGCTCACTTCAGCCACGACTCTAAATACCGGAGTTAGAAAAATCCCATTGAAAAGATAGGATACGCAATTGACGTAAGGGGATCTGCGGTATGGAAAAGTCGCGGCTGAAAAGTGAGCGTTAGATCCTTTTTTGAGTGACTCCAAATACCGGAGGTAGCCTGAAACCAGCGTTAGGAGCCTCTAACGCTGGTTTTCACGGCTACCGCCAAACTCCAAATCTAGGCCTATGTGTTTAACATTTTGGCAGAAATTATAGGGACATAAAACACTAACTTTTTCATTCTTGATTCAGATAGAGGGGTATATCTATCAAGCTCCATATGAAGCTTGATGCCCCGTGTTTCTGGCGAGTCTTCAGGCTCGCCAGAAACACCAGTTATGAAGCAGCGGTCTAAAGACGAATATGATCGGGTTGATTGACACCCCCCCCTGCTAGCGGCTGATTGGCCGAGAATCTGCAGGGGGGCGGCTGGTGCAATGCTGAATGCGGAGAGCGTATTGCTCTCCGCATTTAGCGAGGTCTGTCGGACATGATCGGCAATGTCGGATCATGTCCGATAGCCCTTTGATAAATAGGCTCCAGAGTGTACAATTAAAAGCAAAGTGTTTCCAATTTACTTCTGTCATCAAATTTACTGCTTTGGTGAAAAGCAGGTAGGTAGGCTCAGGAGATTGCACGTGTCCGGAGCAGTATATGGCAGCATGTTTGCAAGAACTTTTTTAACAATGTTATACATTGTAAGACCTTTGCTGCCATCTTTCACTCAAAGGCATTCTTGCAAAACTGCTGTTATATAGTGCTCCAGAAACATGCACGCTAGCTACTTAGGTATTCTCTTTAACAAAATGAAATAAATTTGATTAAATTGAGAACTTAAAAATAAATTAGAAGGAAATGTTGCACGTTGTCTATTTATACAACCACATAGATATAGGTATTTGAGTACCAAAATGAATTAAAGTTGGAAATGTTATGGCAAATGAAATGCAACTACTTAAAGTGAATGTCAATTTTGATGATCAAGTGTCCGTTTTTTAAAAATGTGATTAAAAACAGGGGCACTTTAATTCATCAAAATTTACATTTCACTCGTGTTGTGAAAATACTTACCTTTTAATCTTGACAGCCGCTGCATCGCTTCCTCCGCCCGTCGCAAACCTCTTCCTGGGTCTAAAATGAGGAATCCGGCTTCCTCCAATCACGGCGATTAATCAGACACTGATTGCCCCGGGGGGGGGAAGCCGTGATTGGTGGATGACCGATCCGTCATTTCTGACGTAGGAGGAGGCTTTGAGACGACCGAGGAAGCTAGAGCGGCTGTCAAGATTAAAAGGTAAGTATTTTTTAAACACCGGGCACTTTATCATCAAAATTTACATTCACTTTAATCATTTTCATATATTACTGCATTTTTAAAGGTGGTTACAGTAAATAAATGATCATTTTAAAAATGTTTGCTTCAGCTTTGGTTTGTGCAAAAAATATATAAAATAATAGATTATTAAAGTTGATATAATATCAAATCAATATTTAAAACATTTTGTTTTCAGATTGTTTCACAGAGGAAACTCTCAAAATCCTTGTTAAAGCATGGAAACACAGCTGGGAAATCATCTATAACGGTAAGTAAAGTTAAAGGGAAAGTGTACTATAAAATTGTAAGTAAATTTAAAGGGAAAGTGTACTGTAAAATTGATTTCCCCTTAATGGGCTAGATTGTAAGAGTAGTGCAACTGATGCAATATCCTTAGCACGACCTTGAGATAAGAATAGCACACAATCTGGTATTACACGTGGAAGGTTTACCAGAAAATCTTAACATGGACAAGATTTTTTTAGCGCTATTGCACTAATACTTTTGTTATCCACTTGTAATCTAGCCCACTGTGCTTACAGTAACTTGTTATTCCAGATGCAGAGTTTAAAATGTAGGGGAAATAAACATTTTGGTACCTCTCTGTCCAACCCATCACTGGTAATGTGATCTTTTATTTTCTGAACATTCTTGTTTGCACAGCTTTTCTATAACCAGTAGTTAAGTGTTGAAATGTCCAGTATAGGTGAGGATACAACAATTTCAAATGTTAAAATCATGGTGGATTCAATTTAAACCATGATTTAAATCACAATTTAAATCACTTGTCAATAAGAGCGATTTTAAGGAACATAAAACCCAAATTTTTTCTTTAATGCTTTAGAAAGAGCATGTCATTTTAAACAACTTTTTAAATTACTTCTATTAGCCAATTTACTTAATTTTCTTGATTTTCTTTGCTGAAAAGCATATCTAGATAGGGTCTATAGTTGCTGATTGGTGGCTGAACATAGATGCCTTGTGTGATTGGCTAACCCATGTGCATTGTTATTTCTTCAACAAAGGATATCTAAAAAACGAAGCAAATTACATAGAAGTAAATTGGAATGTTGTTTAAAATTGTATCTGAAAAAAACAGAATTTATGCTTACCTGATAAATTACTTTCTCCAACGGTGTGTCCGGTCCATGATGTCATCCTTACTTGTGGGATATCTCTCCCCCAACAGGAAATGGCAAAGAGTCCCAGCAAAGCTGGCCATATAGTCCCTCCTAGGCTCCGCCCACCCCAGTCATTCGACCGATGGACAGGAGGAAATATATATAGGAGAAACCATATGGTACCGTGGTGACTGTAGTTAGAGAAAATAATTCATCAGACCTGATTAAAAAAACAGGGCGGGCCGTGGACCGGACACACCGTTGGAGAAAGTAATTTATCAGGTAAGCATAAATTCTGTTTTCTCCAACATTGGTGTGTCCGGTCCACGGCGTCATCCTTACTTGTGGGAACCAATACCAAAGCTTTAGGACACGGATGAAGGGAGGGAGCAAATCAGGTTACCTAAACGGAAGGCACCACAGCTTGCAAAACCTTTCTCCCAAAAATAGCCTCCGAAGAAGCAAAAGTATCAAATTTGTAAAATTTGGCAAAAGTGTGCAGTGAAGACCAAGTCGCTGCCTTACATATCTGGTCAACAGAAGCCTCGTTCTTGAAGGCCCATGTGGAAGCCACAGCCCTAGTGGAGTGAGCTGTGATTCTTTCAGGAGGCTGCCGTCCGGCAGTCTCATAAGCCAATCGGATGATGCTTTTAAGCCAAAAGGAAAGAGAGGTAGAAGTCGCTTTTTGACCTCTCCTTTTACCAGAATAAACAACAAACAAGGAAGATGTTTGTCTGAAATCTTTTGTAGCCTCTAAATAGAATTTTAGAGCACGGACTAGGTCCAAATTGTGTAACAAACGTTCCTTCTTTGAAACTGGATTCGGACATAAAGAAGGTACAACTATCTCCTGGTTAATATTTTTGTTAGAAACAACCTTAGGAAGAAAACCAGGCTTAGTACGCAAAACCACCTTATCTGCATGGAACACCAGATAGGGCGGAGAACACTGCAGAGCAGATAACTCTGAAACTCTTCTAGCAGAAGAAATTGCAACCAAAAACAAAACTTTCCAAGATAGTAACTTAATATCTATGGAATGTAAAGGTTCAAACGGAACCCCTTGAAGAACTGAAAGAACTAGATTTAGACTCCAGGGAGGAGTCAAAGGTCTGTAAACAGGCTTGATCCTAACCAGAGCCTGAACAAATGCTTGAACATCTGGCACAGCTACCAGTCTTTTGTGTAGTAAGACAGATAAAGCAGAGATCTGTCCCTTTAGAGAACTTGCAGATAATCCTTTCTCCAAACCTTCTTGTAGAAAGGAGAGAATCTTAGGAATTTTTATCTTATTCCATGGGAATCCTTTGGATTCACACCAACAGATATATCTTTTCCATATTTTATGGTAAATCTTTCTAGTTACCGGTTTTCTGGCCTGAACCAGAGTATCTATCACAGAATCTGAAAACCCACGCTTCGATAGAATCAAGCGTTCAATCTCCAAGCCGTCAGCTGGAGGGAGACCAGATTTGGATGTTCGAATGGACCCTGAACAAGAAGGTCCTGTCTCAAAGGTAGCTTCCATGGTTTAACCGATGACATATTCACCAGGTCTGCATACCAAGTCCTGCGTGGCCACGCAGGAGCTATCAAGATCACCGAGGCCCTCTCCTGATTGATCCTGGCTACCAGCCTGGGAATGAGAGGAAACGGTGGGAATACATAAGCTAGGTTGAAGGTCCAAGGTGCTACTAGTGCATCTACTAGAGTCGCCTTGGGATCCCTGGATCTGGACCCGTAGCAAGGAACCTTGAAGTTCTGACGAGACGCCATCAGATCCATGTCTGGAATGCCCCATAATTGAGTTATTTGGGCAAAGATCTCCGGATGGAGTTCCCACTCCCCCGGATGGAATGTCTGACGACTCAGAAAATCCGCCTCCCAGTTTTCCACACCTGGGATGTGGATCGCAGACAGGTGGCAGGAGTGATCCTCCGCCCATTGAATTATTTTGGTCACTTCTTTCATCGCCAGGGAACTCCTTGTTCCCCCCTGATGATTGATATACGCAACGGTCGTCATGTTGTCTGATTCGAACCTTATGAATCTGGCCTTTGCTAGTTGAGGCCAAGCCCTGAGAGCATTGAATATCGCTCTCAGTTCCAGAATGTTTATCGGGAGAAGAGACTCTTCCCGAGACCATAGACCCTGAGCTTTCAGGGATTCCCAGACCGCGCCCCAGCCCACTAGACTGGCGTCGGTCGTGACAATGACCCACTCTGGTCTGCGGAAGCTCATTCCCTGGGACAGCTGTTCCAGGGTCAGCCACCAACGGAGTGAATCTATGGTCTTCTGATCTACTTGAATCATTGGAGACAAGTCTGTATAGTCCCCATTCCACTGTTTGAGCATGCACAGTTGTAATAGTCTTAGATGAATTCGTGCAAAAGGAACTATGTCCATTGCTGCAACCATCAACCCTACTACTTCCATGCACTGCGCTATGGAAGGACGAGGAACAGAATGAAGAACTTGACAAGAGCTTAGAAGTTTTGACTTTCTGACTTCTGTCAGAAAAATCCTCATTTCTAAGGAATCTATTATTGTTCCCAAGAAGAGAACTCTTGTCGACGGAGACAGAGAACTTTTTTCTATGTTCACCTTCCATCCGTGTGATCTGAGAAAGGCCAGAACGATGTCTGTATGAGCCTTTGCTTTTGACAGGGACGACGCTTGTATTAGAATGTCGTCCAAGTAAGGTACTACTGCAATGCCCCTCGGTCTTAGAACCGCTAGAAGGGACCCTAGTACCTTTGTGAAAATCCTTGGAGCAGTGGCTAACCCGAATGGGAGGGCCACAAACTGGTAATGCTTGTCCAGAAAAGCGAACCTTAGGAACTGATGATGTTCTTTATGGATAGGAATATGTAGGTACGCATCCTTTAGATCCACGGTAGTCATAAATTGACTTTCCTGGATAGTGGGTAGATTCGTTCAAATGGTTTCCATCTTGAACGATGGTACCCTGAGAAATTTGTTTAGGATCTTCAAATCCAAAATTGGTCTGAAAGTTCCCTCTTTTTTGGGAACTACGAACAGATTGGAATAAAATCCCATTCCTTGTTCCTTTATTGGAACTGGGTGTATCACTCCCATCTTTAACAGGTCTTCTACACAATGTAAGAACGCCTGTCTCTTTATTTGGTTTGAGGATAAGTGAGACATGTGGAACCTTCCCCTTGGGGGTAGTTCCCTGAATTCCAGGAGATAACCCTGAGAAACTATTTCTAGCGCCCAGGGATCCTGAACATCTCTTGCCCAAGCCTGAGCAAAGAGAGAGAGTCTGCCCCCCACTAGATCCGGTCCCGGATCGGGGGCTACTCCTTCATGCTGTTTTGTTAGCAGCGGCAGGCTTCTTGGCCTGCTTACCCTTGTTCCAGCCTTGCATCGGTTTCCAGGCTGGTTTGGGTTGTGAGGCATTACCCTCTTGCTTAGAGGATGCAGAATTAGAGGCCGGACCGTTCCTGAAATTGCGAAAGGAACGAAAATTAGACTTATTTTTGGCCTTGAAAGGCCTATCTTGTGGAAGGGCGTGGCCCTTTCCCCCAGTGATGTCTGAAATAATCTCTTTCAATTCTGGTCCAAATAGAGTTTTACCTTTGAAAGGGATGTTAAGCAATTTTGTCTTGGATGATACATCCGCTGACCAAGAGTTTAGCCAAAGCGCTCTGCCCGCCACGATAGCAAATCCTGAATTTTTCGCCGCTAATCTAGCTAATTGCAAAGCGGCATCTAAAATAAAAGAGTTAGCCAACTTAAGTGCGTGAACTCTGTCCATAACCTCCTCATATGGAGTCTCTCTACTAAGCGAGTTTTCTAGTTCCTCGAACCAGAACCACGCTGCTGTAGTGACAGGAACAATGCACGAAATGGGTTGTAGAAGGTAACCTTGCTGTACAAAAATCTTTTTAAGCAAACCCTCCAATTTTTTATCCATAGGATCTTTGAAAGCACAACTATCTTCGATAGGAATAGTAGTGCGTTTGTTTAGAGTAGAAACTGCCCCCTCGACCTTAGGGACTGTCTGCCATAAGTCCTTTCTGGGGTCGACCATAGGAAATAATTTCTTAAATATAGGGGGGGGAACAAAAGGTATGCCGGGCTTTTCCCACTCCTTATTTACGATGTCCGCCACCCGCTTGGGTATAGGAAAAGCGTCGGGCTGCACCGGAACCTCTAGGAACTTGTCCATCTTGCATAATTTCTCTGGAATGACCAAGTTGTCACAATCATCCAGAGTAGATAACACCTCCTTAAGCAGTGCGCGGAGATGTTCTAATTTAAATTTAAATGTCACAACATCAGGTTCAGCTTGTTGAGAAATTTTTCCTGAATCTGAAATTTCTCCATCTGACAAAACCTCCCTCATGGTCCCTTCAGATTGGTGTGAGGGTATGACAGAACAATTATCATCAGCGCCCTCCTGCTCTTCAGTGTTTAAAACAGAGCAATCGCGCTTTCTCTGATAAGTAGGCATTTTGGATAAAATATTTGCTATGGAGTTATCCATTAAAGCCGTTAATTGTTGCATGGTAATAAGCATTGGCGCACTAGATGTACTAGGGGCCTCCTGTGTGGGCAAAACTGGTGTAGACACAGTAGGAGATGATGTAGTATCATGTTTACTCCCCTCATCTGAGGAATCATCTTGGGCAATTTCATTATCTGTGGCAGTACTGTCCTTACTTTGTTTGGACGCTATGGCACAATTATCACATAAATTTAAATGGGGAGACACATTGGCTTTCATACATATAGAACATAGCTTATCCGAAGGCACAGACATGTTAAACAGGCTTAAACTTGTCAACAAAGCACAAAAAACGTTTTAAAACAAAACCGTTACTGTCTCTTTAAATTTTAAACAGAAAACACTTTATTACTGAATATGTGAAAAAATATGAAGGAATTGTTCAAAAATTACCAAAATTTCACCACAGTGTCTTAAAGCATTAAGAGTATTGCACACCAAATTTCAGAGCTTTAACCCTTAAAATAACGGAACCGGAGCCGTTTACAAATTTAACCCCTATACAGTCCCAGCTATAGCCTTTGCTGAGACCCAACCAAGCCCAGAGGGGAATACGATACCAATTGACGCCTTCTGGAAGCTTTTCCAGCAAATTTCAGATCCTCACACATGCATCTGCATGCCCTGCTCTCAAAAAACAACTGCGCAGTAATGGTGCGAAAATGAGGCTCAGTCTACAACTAGGAAGGCCCCCTGACTGGAAAAGGTGTCTAACATAGTGCCTGCCATTTAATAAACGTTCCCCAAGTTTATAAATGCGAATTGTCAGCATAAATATGAATAAAATGCCCAAATAAAGCAATTGATTTAGCCCATAAAAATGTCTACCAGTTTTTTAGCCCATATTAAGCCCTTTATTCTGTTTGTTTGACTAAGAAAATGGCTTACCGGTCCCCATGAGGGGAAATGACAGCCTTCCAGCATTACATGGTCTTGTTAGAAATATGGCTAGTCATACCTTAAGCAGAAAAGTCTGCTAACTGTTTCCCCCAACTGAAGTTACTTCATCTCAACAGTCCTATGTGGAAACAGCAATCGATTTTAGATACTGTCTGCTAAAATCATCTTCCTCTCACAAACAGAAATCTTCATCCTTTTCTGTTTCAGAGTAAATAGTACATACCAGCACTATTTTAAAATAACAAACACTTGATAGAATAAAAACTACATTTTAACACCAAAAAACTCTTAACCATCTCCGTGGAGATGTTGCCTGTGCAACGGCAAAGAGAATGACTGGGGTGGGCGGAGCCTAGGAGGGACTATATGGCCAGCTTTGCTGGGACTCTTTGCCATTTCCTGTTGGGGAAGAGATATCCCACAAGTAAGGATGACGCCGTGGACCGGACACACCAATGTTGGAGAAAAAACATTTGGTTTTAGTGTCCTTTTAAATCAATTTAAATCATGGTTTTCATTTTTAGAATAACAACTTTTCAGATTATTTTTCCAGTTATATAATGGATAGATCATTGAAATGAATGAAATTATTAGGAGGAGAAAATTAATGATTTCCTTAATAATAATAATTAAAATAATTGTATTTAACTAAAGAAAAATAACCATTACCTTAATAATAATAACTGAAAAAGTTTTATTTAACTAAAACAATTTAATTCCAATATTTGCCCCTCCTTCCTCAAACTTAGGTCCTTGTGCAGATCTATTCCACTCCAAACAATATTTTATTAATTGAGCTTCTTGAAACTTAGTATGGGTTGTGTACATAGATTTGCAGGGAAGCAATGGCATTAAAGGGACAGTAAAGACAAAATTAAACTTTCATTATTCAGAAAGAACATGCAATTTTAAACAATTTTCCCATTTTCTTCTATTATCTAATTTGCTTCACTCTCTTGGTATCCATTGTTGAAAAGCATACATGGGAAGGCTCAGAAGCAATGTGCTACTGTGAGCTAGCTGCTTGTCACTGTCTCACCCAATGTGTTCAGCTAGGCCCCAGTAGAGCATTTCTCTCCTTCAACAAAAGATACCAAGAGAATTAATCAAATTTCATAATAGAAGTAAATCTGAAATGGTACTGGTGTACTAATTTATGCTTAAAAGGCAAGTTACAATTAAGATTACGTTTTTGACCAGGGTTATTTTATTCAGAATATATTTTTATGTGATTATTTGTAGACCTTTTTTGAAGTAAATGCTGTTGGAGAGCTCACAAACACTTTTAAATTAATTTAAATTATTTTATTAATTACCACAGAAGAACTATCTACAGGTGCCTTGTTCTATTCTCTCTCTTCTTTTTTCTTTAAAACATTTTAACTGTCAATATTGGATTTATTAAAACATATACAGAGTATAAGCTATAGGGGAAATAAATTAATCTACTATATAATGCTTTGAGTTAAATCCTAAAGGCAATATCCTTTACAAATGATGGATCTAAAAAAATCCCTTTTTAGTATTTTAAATGGTTGATTACACTGTATTATTTGAATAGCTTTTGTTGCATTTGGAATAAAAGCAAAGTGTCATCTTTTTGAAGACAAACTATTTTTTTTTCACAGATGAGATAAATAGCTCTGAGGTCCACAGAGGTTTTATTTTTTTTTCTTGTTGCAGTTTTCTTGTTTACACTTCAACAGTATAAATTGTCTCTTTCTAGACAGTCGCTATAAAAAGCTTAAACGATAAACTTTCATGTCAAGTTCTTTATTAAGATGTTTACATTACTACATGAATATAATATTTATGATGTTATATTATTACATTCTGCATTTGGGAATTTACTTTCTAAATTTCCATGCTTTTTAACATTTGATTGGTAGTTTAAACTGTAATTTTTTTTTGTGAATGAATTTCCTAGGGTTTTACTGTAAAAATAAAATATGTGTGTGCCTGAATGTATTTCTGTGAAAACGTATTAGTATGTGGGTGTGCTACAGTGTGTATTTGTATGTTCATGTGTATGTACATGTTTGTCAGCACACATTTCGTTGTGTGTTTTATATCCTATAATATAAAAAGCCAAGTGTGTTTGTCCGAAGCTGTCATGCGCAGTAGAGACTACGCAAGGACAAACACACCTGGCCTTCAACAGACTAACCTCCTGGCATCTGGGGCCGACCGGGCGTGACAGGGGGTGGGGCCGGGCGTGACGAGGGCAGGGCGTGATGCAGGCAGGGCCGGGCGTGAGCTCAAAAGAGGGGGGATAGAGAGAGAGCAAAAGAGGGGGGATAGAGAGAGCAAAAGAGGTGGGATAGAGAGCAAATGAGAGGGAGAGAGACAGCAAAAGAGAGGGAGGAGGGAGAGCAAAAGAAAGGGGAGAGAGAGAGCAAAAGAGGGGAGATATAGAGAGCAAAAGAGAGGGAGAGAGACAGCAAAAGAGAGGGGGAGAAAGGGGGGAGAGAGAGCAAAAGAAAGGGGGGAGAGCGCAAAAGAGAGGGGGGAGATAGGGGGAGAGAGAGACAGCAAAAGAGAGGGGAGAGAGAGAGCAAAAGAGAGGGGGAGAGAGAGAGCAAAAGAAAGGGGGGAGAGCACAAAAGAGAGGGGGGGAGCACAAAAGAGAGGGGAGAGAGAGAGGGCACACAAGAGAGGGGGAAAGAGAGAGAGCAAAAGAGAGGGGGAGAGAGAGCAAAAGAGGGGAGATATAGAGAGCAAAAGAGAGGGAGAGAGACAGCAAAAGAGAGGGGGGAGAAAGGGGGGAGAGAGAGCAAAAGAAAGGGGGGAGAGCACAAAAGAGAGGGGGGAGATAGGGGGAGAGAGAGACAGCAGTGCCCTCTTCTTACTTTTGTATATTTTGCTTCTGTTGGTACCTGTGTTATCTGCAACTTCTTTGATTGCTTCTTCGGCTTTTCACTTTTTAATTAGGATTGCATTTGTTACATGGTTCATGGTGAAGGCCACATCCAGCTTCCTGAATTTCAGAACCACAGTCTATACCCTTAGACTACAGGCTAAACTTCAACATCATAATCTGTGTCCTGAGATGTCTGCTTGTATCCCAGAACCATAATCTGACAAACAGTATTTTCAGAGAATCCATTCTTCATTACATTTGCCTGTCTACTGGCTGTGAGTCTGCTCTAAGTAGCCAGCCATCATTGCATCTGAATGTCACCTCCCTGAGAGCCTGTCCAGAGTCTCCAGAAAATCTGAGTACCAGATTCCCCTACTGTCTGAGGCTATTTCTATATTAAGTCCCTGTTGAGTTTTGCTCCTATGACCACCTAGGACCAGATTGTCTCCTTCCAGTCACTACTGCATTATCTGTGTCTGCATCCAATGCCATGGGCTTTTTGGAGCCACATAGAAATAAGCCTACCTATGGCCTCTACACTATCCCTCTAACCTACACAAATAAGCAGCACACTATGACATTGAAAACAAAATATTTTTTACTATTTAATAGGTCCAAAAATATACTCAAACAATTTACTTTAACATTTCAGCTCTTTTAGCCACTGAGGTTGTTCATCTAATCCAAAGTTACAAGCACCTGAAAAGGGGGTTAAGCATTGAACGCCAGGCAGATGTAAGGAATATATGCCTTACTGTACAGCTATAAAAAGATACATGGTAGATACTGTAGATAGATAGATATTTTTATTAATAACCAGGCTTAACAATAAGGGTATAAAACATTCCTTGTCCTACTCCAAAGGCAGTGGGCATACACAAATATACCATTATGTCATTTGCAGGTTGTATTCACACTCATATGGCCATATTATAGATGGGCTAATATTTTTACTTCTGGATAGCATTTGAACCTTTGAAGAACCTTTCACTTTGACATTCTTTCTGCTATTTAAATGGTTCTATAGAATAAATGTATTTCATTAAAATGTGCTCAAATGTGCTGATACATTCACCTATTCCTAGATAATAAGCACATAGCAGGTTGTCAATTGTACTTGTAATGAACACATTTGCCGGTGTGTGTCACGTGCCTATAGACATATAGAAAAACCAGAATGAAACCTGAGTTTTATTAGGATAAACTTAAAAACAAAGTGTAGTGGTATTATTTAAGCTCCTTGTCATCTCAAGACAAATTCTCCATATATCAAGCCTTGAAGATGTGTCAGTGGTTTTAGAGATTTTGTTTTATTATACACTACAGCGGTCAATGGACTGTGTATACCTCTACGTTCACCTGCCTTCTTTGCTGTCATTAGTCTAGGAGATTGCTATCCCTTAGGATCTTGTTGTCAGCTAGTGGAAGAAAAAAGCCTGAACAAACAAGAAAACAGATGTTTTAACAAACACTGTCTATCTCTCCCCCACTAGCCACTGTAATGTTCCGAACATAGAATGGTTAAAATATTGCTAGAATGTTTTCTGTTGCAAGAAAAGATTAAATGCCCAGGTTTCTTACCACCAATCTCCTAATCAGATGCCTCATTAAACACTGCATGTCTGGCAATATGCACAACGTAATGAGCTTGCTGTCTGATCCTCAAACTGCTTTTTAACTAATTCTAGTTAAATACGCATTAATGTATTTAAGCGGAATGTAAAGTAGTAAAAGCTTTACAATAAATATTATAGCTCTCAATAAATATATTTATAAGCTTGTATATCGTAAAACAGAATAATTCAGCATTTCATGGAGGTTTTCTTATATACAATTCGCTGGAATGAGCACCAGGTTAAAGTTCAGACACTGCCTATTCACTTTTTAATTTCATGTTCCTAATGAGAGTCCTCTGTAAGCTGATAAAAAAAAACCACACGAGGCCTGAGCTGATATATCTGTCTGTCTATATCTATTAAAGGGACATAAAACCCCAATTTTTTCTTTCATGATTCAGATAGAGCACACAATTTTAAACAACTTTCCAATTTACTTCTGTTATCAAATTATCTTAGTTTTCTTGTTATCCTTTGTTGAAAATGACGGATGTAAGCTTAGAAGTGTGCACGTGTCTGCACTATATGGCAGCAGTTTTGCAACAATTTTATACATTAGCAGGAGCGCTAGATGGCAGCACTATTTCCTGTCATGTAGTGTTTCAGGCACGTGCACGCTACCTACCTAGGTATCTCTTCAATAAAGAATATCATGAGAATGAAGCAAATTTGATAATAGAAACTAACTTGAAACTATTTTTAAATTGTTTTCTCTATCTGAATAATGAAAGAAATATTTGGGGTTTAATGTCCCTTTAAGGCATGATGATCAAAAACTTGCTGTCATGGAGGGAAATCATCTTTGGCGTTGTTTTTAGCATTATTTTGTAATGTATGTGCCTTTCTAAAATTCTTTAAAGGGACAGTATACACCAATTTTCATTTAACTGCTGCATGTAATAGACACTACTATAAAGAATAATATGCACAGAAACTGACCTAAGAATCCAGTATGGGATCAATTTATCAAAGGCTTTGCAAGCCTTTCGACCCCCCTACGACTGCAGGTTTTCACAAGAGCAGCGGTCATCAGACCGCTGCTTTCCTAGCTTTTTTGCCACCTCTAAGGTGGTGAATTTCAATCTACCAGGTCTCATCCGACCAGGGAGATTGACAGCTCCTGCCCGTGCATGATTGGCTGTGCGTGGACAGGGGGCGGGATTGCACGCGAGTGCAAAATAGGGCTCGTGGGCAATGCTGAATTACGCCAGGGGAATTTAGCCCACCAGAGGTGAGCTACGGTGGACAGGGGTGCGTATGTGCTTCCCTGTCCACCACAGCTTGATAAATCAACCTCTATAAAACCATTTTAAAACTTACTTAGAAGCTCCCAGTTTAGCTCTGTTGAAAAGTTTAGCTGGAACACCCACTGCAAGTGGTTCTTCAGCAAATAAAAAGCAGACACCCCCCTCCCTTTTCTTCTGCATATGAAAGACTCTTTACACAAATGGGACCAAGCTGGAGAAGGTATACATCAGTATTCTCCTAAAACTTTGGGGCTTGGTTAGGAGTGAAAATCAGCGCAATGTTATTGAAAATAAGCACAAAAAAAAGAAGCTGTATAGGCTATATAAATGGATCATCTACAATACATTAATGCAAAGAAAAAACTAGTGTATAATGTCCCTTTTAGTGACCTCACAGTACTAACAAAACTTCTAAAATAATGTTGTCAGATGAAAAAAGCATTAGAGAATCAATCCTAAGATTTTTAAACTGTATTTTGCATTGCTTTGAAGTTCAGGGACATACCCTATTAAAAACCTCTCGTGTATTCTTGATCTTTTATCTTGTGCTATGACCAATTACGGATACATAAAAATAAGCTACTACAATGATCAAGTGCTTACTGTGTAAGCAGTAACTGATGCAAGGTTAGGGTACTGAAGTATGGAGCATGCACTTTAATCTTGGAATTAGAAAAAACATAATTTTCATAGTTAAAACACAGGAAATGAAGACAAGACAGACAATAAAAGTACATTAAAAATTGGTTATCTTAAAAGGATAGTAAAGTCAAAATTAAATTTCATGTTTTAAAAAATAATCTGATTTATTTCCTTATACAAAATGTGCACAATCCTTTTTACATGCACACTCTTGGGGGCACCAACTCCTACTCAGTATGTGCAAGAGTGCCCAGTATATACATACTGTATATGCATTTTGTGATTGGCTGATAGCTGCCACATGATACAGGGGAGGAAACATTTAATTAACTTTAAAATTTGCATTATATATTTATTATGTATTTGTTGAATATGCAGTTATACTGTATATAATGGTTCTATAATGATAATTAATAATTTTATGGGAAATACATTGTCAAGTTTTACCTCTCTCTAAGTTAAAGCTCCGATTTTTTTTTTTTTTTTTTAAATCTTGATTTCAATCTTTGACAACAAATGTCTCTGTCTGGCTAAAACAATAATAAAAATGCTATTATAATAGTCATACAGTTTAAAAGTGTATCCTTTACATACTATACCATCTATCTGGCATCAGTATCTTTGGTGGTTTCCAAACAAGCAATGGAGACATTTTCAGGGAAGAGAAGTGTGTTTTTAGCCCAATGATCCCACTAAATATCCCTGTTCTTGAACAGGGAATTTTTTTTATATATCATGTTTAATTCTAAGTTGAAAAAACAGCATGATATGTAAAGCATGAATTTGATTTAAAAATGATTATTCAGTTAGTTAGACCGGCTATATTTTAACCTCTTATATGTGAAAGATGTCTCAGACACTTCATCTGGTAACTGGTGCTTATAACATTTTTAGGATGACTTTGTTCTACCCTACTTGCTCATTGTCAAGAAGATACATAAAGGGCAATTTCTAGAGAATTAGTCCCCAAAGGCAAAATTCTAAAATGTACAACCACCACCCCCCAAATTTTAAAGTGTCTTATATATCTTACTGTCATTTAGCTTTAAATGAAACGCCAAAAAAGACAGCTACCGACACAACACATGCACACCTACAGGCACCCATAGACATCCACATGCATATCCAAACATGCATACACACAGGCAACTAGCTTTTACAAAATAAAATGAGCAAGACACCAACATTACTAAAAGAGTTACAGGCAACACTGTTGATCTTCAACATTATTATATTAACTGATATTTTGTTCCTTTAACACTGCAGCTGAGCCCACATAACTGTCAGCTTCAGGCACTCCACGCAACCAGATTGGCTAAATATTTTATAATCAAAAGGTGAGAGCAGGTAGATATTTGTGCTATAAAAGCGTTACCAAAAACAGAGTACAAAAACAAGGGATTTCTCCTTAACAAATAGTCAAAAATGGAATTTCTCTTTAACAAGAGTACTATGCGCTACTAAGGAGTAGCTAAATTACTAGCAAGAATGGCAGACTCAGAGTGTGTGTGTAAACGAAAATGGTGACTTGATGTTGACTATAATAATAATGAGAACGTATGTTCAGAAAACAAGGGATTCCTAATAGCCATTGGTGGATAGTGTGAGAATGCAGTATGCACATAAATAGGAGAAATTATATTAAACGTATAATGTGCTTAGAATTTTTATAAATGTATATAAAAGTACCAGTGTTACTTAAAAAACTGGAAGTGTAAATATATCATTTAGAATACATAACAAAATTTAATGGACAAAAAAGAAAAATGTGCACAATTTCATAAAAATGTTACATAAGAAACATCAAAAGGAAACTCATACAAGTGTAGTACCAATGAAAAAGTTGATTCATTCAAAGGTACAATTTAAATAATAACAAAACTGCAAACATAAATACAAACTTTAAAAACAATACATCCAAAAGATGGATCCAGTTTAAGATGCCAGACAGTTTTTGACATACTTCTTCCGATAAATTGAAGGAATAAAAAGGAGCCAGGAGTCAAGAGCGCTGAAATATATGAAGATTACAATGAGGAGCGAATACGAGACCACAAAAAAAGGTGACAAATCTTACTTACACCAGCTGTTGTGAAGGTGATCTCCGCAGGTGTAAGCTTTCTCCGGTAATCACAGTCTCAGTGTTTTACAGCGTAGGAAAACCGGGCGCCTTACTGGATTAAAAAATGAACAGGACTACAGAAGCCCAAATAAAACGGTATTAAGAGTTACACGTTTCAGCCCTTAAAGGCCTTTTTCAAACTCTAAGTGTAAATGATTTCTTGCCGCTATATATACCCTTATATACACCACACTAAGCAAATTAGCATAAATAATTGATTCAAAGATAAAACAACTCTTGGTTTTAGAAATGCGAACTATCGCCTAGATTACGAGTTTTTGTCGGTAATGGTGTGCGGTGCCAATGAGCCTTTTTTTCTTACTGCTCACTTAAGCCAACGCTGGTATTACGAGTTTTCTGCAAGCCGGCGTTAGCCCCACGGTATCGGTAAGCTGGCAAAATGTGCTCATGCACAATTTCCCAATAGGAAACAATGGGGCTGAGCTGGCTGAAAAAAAACCTAACACCTGCACAAAAGCAGCGTTCACTTCCTAATGCAGCCCCATTGTTTCCTATGGGGAAATTAATTTTATGTAAAAAAACAAAGGTGGGCCCAGCACTCACCATCCAATTAAGGGTGCACGCTACCGGGGTCTTAGTTAATTTTATGTCTGCACCTAACAACCTAACATGAACCCTGAGTCTAAACACCCCTAATCTTACACTAATTAACCCCTAATCTGCCGCCTGTGACATCGCTGACACCTACATTATATTATTAACCCCTAATCTGCCGCTCCGGACACCGCCGCCACCTACATTATATGTATTAACCCCTAATCTGCCGCCCACAACATCACCGACACCTACATTATAGTTATTAACCCCTAATCTGCCCCCCCAACGTCACCACAACTAAATTAAATTTATTAACCCCTAATCTGCCGCCACCAACGTCGCCGCCACTATAATAAATTTATTAACCCCTAAACCTAAGTCTAACCCTAACCCTAACACCCCCTAACTTAAATATAATTTAAATAAAACTAAATAAATTTACTACTATTAAATAAATTAATCCTATTTAAAACTAAATACTTACTGATAAAATAAACCCTAAACTAGCTACAATATAACTAATAGTTACATTGTAGCTATCTTAGGATTTATTTTTATTTTACAGGCAAGTTTGTATTTATTTTAACTAGGTATAATAGTTATTAAATAGTTATTAACTATTTAATAACTTCCTAGTTAAAATAAGTACAAAGTTACCTGTAAAATAAATCCTAACCTAAATTGCAATTCCACATAACACTACACTGTAATGAAACTAATTACCTAAACTACCTACAATTAATTACAATTAAATTAAATAAACTAAATTACGAGAAACCCCCCCACTAAATTACAGAAAATAAAAAAGAATTACAAGAATTTTAAACTAATTACACCTAATCTAATCCCCCTAATAAAATAAAAAGCCCCCCAAAATAATAAAATTCCCTACCCTATACTAAATTACAAATAGCCCTTCAAAGGGCCTTTTGTGGGGCATTGCCCCAAAGTAATCAGCTCTTTCACCTGTAAAAAAAAATACAATACCCCACCCAACATTAAAACTAACCACCCACACACCCAACCCTACTCTAAAACACACCCAATTCTCCTAAAAAAAAAACTAACACTACCCCCTTGAAGATCACCCTACTTTGAGACGTCTTCACCCAGCCGGGCACAAGTGGTCCTCCAAAGGGTCGGAATCTTCATCCTATCCGGCCAGAAGAGGACCTCCAGACCGGCAGAAGTCTTCATCCAGGCGGCATCTCCGATGGCCGATGACTGAATGACTGGTCCTTTAAGTGACGTCATCCAAGATGGCGTCCCTTGAATTCTGATTGGCTGATAGAATCCTATCAGCCAATAAGAATTAAGGTAGGAAAAATCCTATTGGCTGATTCAATCAGCCAATAGGATTGAGGTTCAATCCGATTGGCTGATCCAATCAGCCAATAGGATTGAGCTTGCATTCTATTGGCTGTTCCAATCAGCCAATAGAATGCGAGGTCAATCCTATTGGCTGATTGCATCAGCCAATAGGATTTTTCCTACCTTAATTCCGATTGGCTGATAGGATTCTATCAGCCATTCGGAATTCAAGGGACTCCATCTTGGATGATGTCACTTAAAGGACCAGTCATTCAGTCGTCTGCCGTCGGATGAAGAGGATGCTTCACGTCGGATGTCTTGAAGATGGACCCGCTCCGCTCCGGAAGGATGAAGACAGAAGATGCCGCCTGGATGAAGACTTCTGCCGGTCTGGAGGTCCTCTTCTGGCCGGATAGGATGAAGACTTCCGACCCTCTGGAGGACCACTTGTACCTGGCTGGGTGAAGACATCTCAAGGTAGGGTGATCTTCAAGGGGGTAGTGTTAGGGTTTTTTAAGGGGGGATTGGGTGGGTTTTAGAGTAGGGCTGGGTGTGTGGGTGGTGGCTTTTAATGTTGGGGGGGTATTGTATTTTTTTTTACAGGTGAAAGAGCAATGCCCCGCAAAAGGCCCTTTTAAGGGCTATTTGTAATTTAGTATAGGGTAGGGAATTTTATTATTTTGGGGGGCTTTTTTATTTTATTAGGGGGATTAGATTAGGTGTAATTAGTTTAAAATTCTTGTAATTCTTTTTTTATTTTCTGTAATTTAGTGTTTGTTTTTTTTCGTAATTTAGTTTATTTAATTTAATTGTAATTAATTGTAGGTAGTTTAGATAATAGTGATAATTGTAGGTAGTTTAATTATAGTGTAGTGTTAGGTGTAATTGTAATTTAGGTTAGGATTTATTTTACAGGTAAATTTGTACTTATTTTAACTAGGAAGTTATTAAATAGTTAATAACTATTTAATAACTATTCTACCTAGTTAAAATAAATACAAAGTTGCCTGTAAAATAAAAATAAATCCTTAGCTAGCTACAATGTAACTATTAGTTATATTGTAGCTAGCTAAGGGTTTATTTTATCGGTAAGTATTTCGTTTTTTTTGGGATTGCCATTATGTTTATTGTGACAATGTTTGATGACACTATGGGATTTTTTATTTTTTTTCAACAGTTTTATTAAAGTAAATTGAATTTGCATACAAATGGGTTTAAATAAGTAAACAGATAAATGTTTCAAGTTGTGTATACAATATTCAAACATGCAATAGTGGATTTCACATTATCTTAATACTCAGCTTATCAATACATGATGAGACTGTAGAAATTACTCATTACACATTGCACAGTACACGCACCAGAATACCTGCTTTAATCTGTAACCTGTTGGCTTGGTAGTTAGCATTCCAATTTTCCATAAATAATGCATTTAGGTGTGAATTGTATAGGATAGTATAAACGCCAGGCCTACTATTACATATTATGCTTCATGGTGGATATATATCTTAGTAGTGGTCTATAGGTCTCGAGTTCAAATACTCCTCCCACAAGAAGTGTAGTGAGTGATAATCTTCCTGTCGGTGTGTCTGTTTGTAATGATATTTTTCTAACTCTATGTTATGTGTGACTGCTTGCCTCCAAACCTTCACTGTAGGAAGTTCTATTTGTTTCCAATTTAATGGTATCAGTCTTTTAGCGGTATTGACCATTATCGTTAAAAGCGACAACCTTAACTTACATTTTATCTTTGGGAAGTGATTAAAAACGAAAAACCATACATCAAATGTCATGGGTTTATTTAATGCTAGTGCAATTTCTTTCTCAATAGCCTCCCAGTAGGTTTTAGCTTTCGGACACTGCCACCAGATATGATACGGGGTACCACTTTCTTGGCAGCCTCTCCAGCATGTAGCTGGGGTATTTGGAAATAACTGATGCAGACGGGCAGGTGTGTAGTACCATCTGCACAGCAGTTTAAGGTTCATTTCCAGTATGGAAATTGAAGAAGAGGCTTTACCCATGTATTTGAATACATCATACCATGTTTGCTCAGGGATCGTGCTATCGATTTCCCTTTCCCATTTACTGACATATGTTGGTAGAGTTTTAAAGTGGGACAATTGGAGTTGCTTATGCGCTATTGAGAGTATGCCTTTGTTAGGGAGTGGGTTAGTGCATAAATTTTCAAAAGGGGTTAGGGAGCGAATAAAGTGTGGTTTAGATGGATGTGTAGAAAGAAAGTGGGTTAGTTGTGAGTATGACAACCAGTTTTGTAGTTGGGGCCCAATGCTGTCTGTTAGATCAGTATGTGATTTGATCTTTCCCTCTGCAAATAGGGTATAGATCGGAAAAGAGTTCTGAATGGTTATCGCTTGAGGATTATGTATTTTAATATTTAACGGGCAGGCTATATTTCCTACTATTGGGGTCAGAGGAGAATATATGGAAGAAATATGTGTATATTGTCGTATAATTTTATCCCACAATTTGTAGGTTTCTCGGGTAGGGGTGGAGATTGTTGTTGAGAGTAATCTCTGGTTAGGGGGGAGCCAACAATTCCCACTTATATTATTATTGTTATTCAAAAGATTTTCTATTTGGACCCATTCTTTATCTGTTGCATGTCTACACCAGTCAACTATCCTAGTCATGAAGGTGGCTAACCTATAATGTTGTATGTTTGGTGCTCCTATGCCCCCTAGATCCCTTGGTCTATATAAGGTAGCAGTAGCGATACGAGGGCGTTTATTTGCCCAGATAAAATTATTCAATGCTTTTTGCAGCCTATGAACTAACGGGTCAGGGAGTGGGACAGGCAGGGTTTGCATTAGATATAATATTTTGGGTAATATTATCATTTTTAATGCGTTGAGTCTGCCTAACCATGATATAGATTTTCCATTCCAGCCTCTTAGTATAGAGTTTATGTTTAGGATGAGACTTTCATAGTTTAATGTTATAACATCCTGTATGTTTGGAGTTATGTAGATTACTAAGTATTTAACTGCTTTTCCCTTCTGTTTGAATTGAAATTGATGTTGTATGTTAGTTAGAACTGTTGGCGATAAATTTATATGTATCAGTTCGGACTTCATAATGTTTATGCTAAAGTTTGAAAATCTCCCATATGTTTCTAACGTAGCCATCAAGGCAGGGACTGTAGTATCTAGGTTTGTGAGGGTGAGAAATATGTCATCCGCATAAAGCGTGATTTTGTATTCTGCTGGACCTATCTGGATCCCCGAAATGGCAGTGTTCTGTCGTATGTATGAGGCTAAGATTTCCATTGACAGGACGAAAAGTAGCGGTGAAAGGGGACATCCCTGACGGGTTCCATTATTAATTTGGAAGGGGCTTGAAAAGGAGTCATTTAGCTTAACTTTTGCTTGAGGTGCATTATATAAAGCAAATATTTTCATTATTAGTTCTTGGTCAAATCCAAATTTAAATAAGGTTTGTTTTAGAAAGGCCCAGTCGAGCCTATCAAAGGCTTTCTCCGCGTCCATAGATATGAACGCGGAGGGGACCTGGTGATTACGGGCGTATTCCATAAGAGTCAAAATTTTGGTGGTGTTGTCCCTAGCTTCACGTGTAGGCGTAAAGCCTGCTTGATTTAGATGTATCAGGGATGGAAGGACCGAATTAACCCTGGTTGCTAAAATTTTTGCATATAATTTGATATCTACATTAAGTAGAGAAATCGGGCGGAAATTTGCAGGTGTATTTGGCTGTTTACCCGGTTTAGGAAGTACTGATACTTGTGCCTCAAGCATTGAGGGTGGGAATGGGTTCTCCTCTGTGACCTTGTTAAAAAGTTGAACAAGATGGGGGATAAAGATAGAGGAAAAGGTTTTGTAATATTTGGCTGTCAAGCCGTCTGGGCCTGGGCTCTTCCCGCTAGGTAAATTAGTTATGGCATATTGGAGTTCTTGTGGGGTTATAGGTCTTTTCAAAATTTGTAATTGTTCTGATGTGATTTTAGGGACCTGACAATTGTCTACATATGCCCGAAGGTGAGAATGATGTTCTTCTGTCAAGGGGGTTTTAGTGATATTATAAAGGTCCGTGTAGTAATTCCGAAAAGTGTCAAGAATATCTTTAGTTGTGTAAAGTGGAGACTTGTGTTTTGGGCTATGAATTTCATATATAAATGATTTGAATTTTTTCTTTTTTAGCGCGCGTGCCAGTAATTTGCCTGCTCTATTGCTTTCATAATAAAACATGCTGTTCGTTTTCTTGTGGAGCGCTTGATATTCTATTTCCAAGAAACTGTCTAAAGCTTTTCGAGCTTCTTGATGTTTCTGTGCTACTGCGGAATCGTTTGGATTTCTTTTTAGTGCATGATCTAATTTTGCAAATGCTTCCGTTAAATCGTTATATTGTTGGCGATTTTGTTTTTGGTGTAACGCTTTAAGTTTTATCAATTCTCCCCGGATTACGCATTTATGCGCTTCCCATTCAATATATTTATTTCCTACCGAATTAACATTGTGAGTAAAATATTCAGTTATAAGTGTGGATAGCTTATCTAAGGTGGATGGGTTAGTCAGTAAAGTGTCGTCTAGCCTCCAGCTAAAGGGGTCTAAGGGTGTTTCGGGCCATGAAAATTTTAGCATGACTGCCGAGTGGTCAGACCAAAAGGTAGGTAATATCTCACAACGGCGAACCGTAGTTAGACCTTTTTGATTAGTAAAGATATAATCTAGTCTACTGTGCGATTTGTTAGGGTTTGAAAAGAAGGTATAGTCTTTTTTCTCTGTGTGTATAAAACGCCAGATGTCATATAGGTTGAGGTTTTTCAGATTCTTCCATAGGAGTGTGGAGGTTTTTTTGGATATTAAAATTTTAGGATTGGAGCTATCTTTCTCTGGTTGTAAAGGAAAATTGAAGTCTCCAGCCAAATAGATAGGGCCTTTTGCGAGGTCTAAAATTTTCTTGAATACATTTTGAAAGAAAGGGGCTTGCTTGAGGTTGGGGGCATATATATTGATCAACGTTATAGGCCTGCCGTATAAAAGTCCCATGAGCCCTAGAAATCTGCCTTCCCTGTCTTTGCTCATATTGGTTAAAGTGAATGGGATCCCCTTTTTGATTAGTATACTGACTCCTGCTTTTTTGTTAGGTCCTGAGCTGTGATAGTGTGTCGTGAATGCTTTCCCAAAATATTTGGGTTCCTTATTGTGTTGAAAGTGCGTTTCCTGCAAGAAAAGGATGTCTGCTTGTTTTTTTGATAAATCTGAAATAGCCTTAGAGCGTTTGTGGGGTGAGTTCAGGCCTTTGGCGTTCTGTGTTAATAATGTGAGTGAACGTGTGTCATTACCTGTAGACTGTGGCATCTCTATTTATATAGTGGGACACAGATGTCTGGAATGCAGCACGGTATCTGGTGCAGAGTCTGCGCACGTTAAGTTTAGGAAAGCATTATATCTGTAAAATAAATCCACTTCAATAAGAACATTGCAAACAGTATATGCAAACAAATAAACAAACAGACAAACAAACAAACATGATATGGAACTATTACTTGAACATGAAATCAAGGCTCTCTTCCTAATGTAGGGCATATTGAGAGCAATACTTGGGGAATTCAACAGTAAATTGCAATAACAAGCCCTAATGTCATATCTAAATAGAAGTTATCTATTCTGGCTAAGTTATATTGTGGATTATGAAATCGCACTTAAAACATGTGTAACAAATAAAACAAACAAAACAAACAGCATGGGAATTTGTCTTATATGCAAACCTTTACATATCTATCTTAGGATCAGACACCTGAGACCTTACATACTGTCCAATTTAAGGAGACGTGTTAGATAGGTGTGGGCTGGGAGCATGTTTCCCTTGTAGTGTGGCATCTGCGGTTTTCCCTTTCTTGGCAGACACTGTACGCCATTTTGGTGTCATCATATTTGGCCTCTTTGTAGCTGGTAAGATTAGATTTGTTGACGAATCTGTCTCTATAGGGTCTATATCCAATGATGAACAAAAGTCAGAAATGTCCTCTGTGGATCTACAGATAAGTCTTGTGTTGTTTCTGAGGACCCATATTTGTGTTGGGAAACCCCATCTATATGGGATCTTTTTGTTCCGCAGTGCTGTTGTAAGGGGTGCAAATTCTTTCCTTTTTTGCAAGGTTTCATATGATAAGTCCTGGTAGAACTGGACTACAGTGCCTCTAAATCTGACTGGTTGATTCTTGCGGGCCTGGTTCAGTAGCATCTCTTTCTCCAGGAAATTTTTAAATCTAATTACTATGTCCCTAGGGGGTGCTGTGGCTGGTGGCTTGGGACGGAGGGATCGGTGCGCCCTTACCCATTGTATATCAGTGGTATGTGAAGATTCCTTGATATGTTGAAACAATGCTTGTAGGTATACTGGGAAGTCTCGAGGCAAAACATCTTCAGGTACTCCCCGTATTCTTAGATTCTTTCGCCGACTGCGATTCTCCAAGTCTTCCAATTTCTCTTGGAGGTTGTATATAATATCTTGTTGTGAGGAAATTTGTTCAGTCAAAGTATGCACTTCTTCTTTCAATTGATCATGGTTGGTCTCTAGTGATTCCATTTGAAACCCCAATGTGTGGATGTCTTGTGCCATAGTAGCTAGTTCTTCTCTTATGCATGTACGCACTATATTTGCTATATCCTGTTTAGATGGCAAATTATGTAGTAGCGATGCTGATAGTTGTGGCTCAGGTGATGGAGGGCTCATATTATTATCTGGTTGAGAGTCTGTGATTGGGGACTGTCCCCCTGCGTTGGTGTTTGTTCGTGTGGTATCTTTTGGATCTGCAGTTTGTAAAAAGGAGGACATAGATAGTGTCTTGATAGTAGTAGTAGATTTTGGAGCTTTGTCAGGCCTAATTGAACGCCTGGACGCCATTGTTTCTGTAGAGAAGCTTCAATAAACTATATAAAAGTCTACTGTGCAATAGAGTCTGCAGATTTTATCAAACTTTCAGTGTTTTCTGTTATATGTGGGTGCAACCGTCAGCGGAATATTCTCTCGTTGCGTACTGTGCTGCACTTATGACAGTCTTTTTTCAGATAACCATGTGGGTGAAATTAAATGTCCTATAAAGTTAGGAAGCTCAACTGATGTGCTTAATAGCAATGTCTCTAGTGAATCATGGTGTATTCGTTACGGTATATTGCCTTGAGACCCTTAGCTTATGCGTAAAACCATAGAGCTAGGTTCACACCTCTTCCATATACGTGTCACTGTGTCTTTACTATTGAGGTT
Organism: Bombina bombina; assembly: GCF_027579735.1. NCBI lineage: Eukaryota > Metazoa > Chordata > Amphibia > Anura > Bombinatoridae > Bombina > Bombina bombina. The sequence continues at coordinate 438,443,595 of NC_069503.1, forward strand.
GTAAATCGCCCCTGTTTAGAAAATTTTTGAGTCGGGTTTTGGCTCCTTAAGGCTGTGTTGTGTGAGCGCCGCAGCCACCACGTGGCTGATTAGCTTACCCGTCCGTGCGGCAGTGCAGGGATATGGTAGTTAGATTGCCCACTAAAGGTAGATGACCGCAAAGTCCGGTGGTCTGCAAACTGCTTCGTCAAAGGAGCATGAGTGTTTGTTGTGCTTCTTTTGTGCGTTGAAGTTTTCCAATGGTAGTCGGGCTTCACTTCCGTTTTAGCGCACGGCGCCAGTGATACAGAGAGTTGTTGGCGATAATCACCTTATCAGTTGTCGCTGCTTCATAAAAGTTGTCTCGTCATGTGCACCAAGAGTTTAGCGTTCAGTTCCCATACTGTTTAGTCCAAATAGCGATATTTATAATGCCAGAATTTTAGTATGTTAAGGGCTAGTTGCACGGAGCTCCGGTTTTACACTGCACTCATGGCAGCTTCCGGCTCCGCCCCTAAATTTATTTCATTTTATTTAAATTATATTTAAGTTAAGGGGTGCTAGGGTTAGTAGCGGCGACGTTGGGGTTGGCAGATTAGGGGTTAATAAATGTAGGTAGGTGTCGGTGATGTTAGGGACGGCAGATTAGGGGTTAATAAAATTTAACTAGTTTTTGCGAGGCGAGAGTGCGGCGGTTTAGGGGTTAATATTATTATTATTATCAGGTATTTGTAGAGCGCCAACAGATTTAATAAATTTATTAAAGTGGCGGCGATGTCCGGTCGGCAGATTAGGGGTTAAACATGTTAGTTAAGTGTTTCCGATGTGGGGGTGGGCTCGTCTAGGGGTTAATAGGTAGTTTATCGGTGTTAGTGTACTTTTTATAACTTTAGTTAAGAGCTTTATGTTCCGGCGTTAGCTCATAAAACTCTTAACTACTGACTTTTAAATGCGGTAGGAGTCTTGCCAGGAGAGGGTCTACCGCTCACTTTTCAGGCGATCGTAATACCGGCATTAGGCAAATCCCATTAAAAAGATAGGATACGCAATTGACGTAAGGGGATTTGCGGTATGCTAAAATTGCGGGGAAAAAAAGTGAGCGGTAGACCCTCTCCTGCCTGACTTGTAATACCAGCGGGCGTTAAAAAGCAGCGTTGGGACCCCTCAAGGCTGCTTTTTAAGGCTAACGCAAGACTCGTAATCTAGCCATATGAATCTTTACATACAACATAAATACATCTAATACATTTTAAAAATATTATAAAATATAGAATACTTGATGCACAAAAAGAGTTATAAAAAATTAAAGAATGTTTAAAAATGGTGGTGTAAAAAAAAAGAGAGAAAAGGTTATATAATATTAGCAGACAAGAATACATTTTACAAGTCCTATATGATAATATACAATAACAGATAACATCAATAAATGCTGGATAGCAACAATCAATAATAGATGGTAAACAATGAAAAATACACATATATAAATAACCGTTTTAAAAGTACTTGTTATAAGAATACATACTATATATGTTTAAAGATGTTAAAAGAATGTTAAAAAATAGAATGTAGATCATATATACAAAAATGTATAAAGGTGCATATATGTAAAGGAAATAAATGTGTAGAAACTGCATATGTCTTGGGAAGAGAGATATAATGAATAAAACAGGAGAGAGGGAAATTTAATATATATATATTAAGTGGTCTAAGATGACAACTAATCAGTTAAAAAACAATTTATATCAAATTCTATATTAAGACCAGTAGGTTGTAGTGTCTTTAGAAGGAAGATCCACCTACCTTCATTTTCTAAAAGCTCCTTGTGAGAATTACGCCCTTTCCAGTTTTTTACTTGCTTGTCTATCCCCATATAAGAAAATCAACTTAAGTCTGCCTGGTTACAATTAGAAAAATGATTAGGAACCGGAAGATCTTTGTTTCTATCAGTGCTAAAATTTTCTATCTACCAAATATGTTCCCTAATTCTATCGCAGAAGGGTCTTTCCGACTCCCCCACGTATTGTTTTCCACACTTGCATTGGATCACATAAATAACATTCCTGTCTGAAAATCTAATTAAATTTGTATATTTGATTAGTTACATGGGAGATTACTTCTTTTTGTTTTTTGGAGTATTTGCATGACTTGCACGTTAAACTTTGAATCGCAATCGGACAAATTAAAACAATAATTTGTAAACCATGGATATGATGGTGATACTATAGATAATATAAGAGGTACAGTGTGGTTGATAGGAAGTCATTATTAGAAGGCAAAACTAAATTAAATCAAAGACCAAAAAACAATAAAAATGATGTTGCTTTTATTCCGTTTATAACACAATACAGTGTAAATAAATATCTTTTAGAAAAAATAATTAATAAACATGGGGGTCTTTTGAAAAAAGATGAAAAATTAGGTCCCATTTTGCCAAATAAACCCCAAATGGTTTATAGGAAAGCAAAAAATCTTAAATCAATTTTAGCCCCTACAGAGTTACAAAAAAACACTGAAAAAAACAATAAACAGTAAATGTGATGCAGATCTTATGGGTAAAAAATGACAGGAATTTTATCCATGTTTAACTTGCAACAAACAAAAAGAAGTAATCTCCCATGTAACTAATCAAAGGTACAAAATCAAGAATAGAACATTTTAACACTGATAGAAACAAAGATCTCCCGGTTCCTAATCATTTTGCTAATTTTAACCAGGCAGACTTAAGTTGCTTTTCTTATATGGGGATAGACAAGCAAGTAAAAAACTGGAAAGGGCGTAATTCTCACAAGGACCTTTTAAAAAAAGAACCGAGTTGGATCTTTCTTCTAAAGACACTACAACCTACTGGTCTTAATATAGAATTTTATATTTTTTTTTTATTTAACTGATTAGTTGTCATCTTAGACCACTTAATATATATATATTTTTTTCATTTCCCTCTCCTGCTTTATTTATTATATCTCTCTTCCCAAGACATATGCAGTTTCTACACATTTGTTTCCTTTACATATATGCACCTTTATACATTTTTGTATATATGATCTACATTCTATTTTTTAACATTCTTTTAGCATTTTTAAACATATATAGGCCTCTAGTTATCAACGTGTCTACTTTACCTGCCTTCACCGGTTCAATACGTCCGCCTAAGCTCGCCTACCATCGCCGCCGCGGACCTGCAAAATTTCGCCTAAGTTATCAAAAAAGCTGTCAAAAAGCCGTGCACCTAGTACGGGGCGATGAGCAGCGGACTGTGAGAGTTATCACTCATCCGATCTCGCTGCTCTTCGGCTTTTTGACAGCTTTATTGACAAGCTGTCACTAAGCACCCTCACTAACTACACTGTTCTACCCCCTATACCGGCGCCCCCGGAGCCCCCCGCAACTAAATAAAGTTATTAACCCCTAAACCGCCGCTCCTAGACCCTGCCACAACTCTTATAAATGTATTAACCCCTAAACCGCCGCTCCCGGACCCCGCCGCCACCTACATTATACCTAGTAACCCCTATCCTGCCCCCCCTATACCGCTGCCACCTATAATAAATTTATTAACCCCTATCCTGCGGATCCCGGACCTCGCCGCAACTAAATAGTTTAACCCCTAAACCGCCGCTTCCAGACCCCGCCACAACCTATCTTAAACTTATTAACCCCTAATCTGCCCCCCCTACACCGTCGCCACTGTAATAAATTTATTAACCCCTAAACCTAAGTCTAACACTAACCCTAACACCCCCCTAACTTAAATATTAATTAAATAAATCTAAATAATATTTCTCTTATTAACTAAATTAATCCTATTTAAAACTAAATACTTACCTTTAAAATAATCCCTAATATAGCTACAATATAAATAATAATTATATTGTAGCTATCTTAGGATTTATTTTTATTTTACAGGCAACTTTCAATTTATTTTAACTAGGTACAATAGCTATTAAATAGTTATTAACTATTTAATAACGACCTAGTTAAAATAAAGAAAAATTAACCTGTAAAATAAAAACTAGCCTAAGTTACAATTACACCTAACACTACACTTTAATAAATTATTCCTATTTAAAACTAAATACTTACCTGTAAAATAAACCCTAAGATAGCTACAATGTAATTAATAATTACATTGTAGCTATTTTAGGATTTATATTAATTTTACAGGTAACTTTGTATTTATTTTAGCTAGTTAGAATAGTTATTAAATAGTTATTAACTATTTAATAACTACCTAGCTAAAAGAAATACAAAATTACCTGTAAAATAAATCCTAACCTAAGGTACAATTAAACCTAACACTACACTATCATTAAATTAGTTAAATAAATTAGCTACAAATAACTACAATTAAATTCAATTAAATAAACTAACTAAAGTACAAAAAATAAAAAAAAGCTGTTACAAAAAAAAAAAAAAATTAGTTACAAACATTTAAAAAATATTACAACAATTTTAAGCTACTTACACCTAATCTAAGCCCCCTAATAAAATAAAGCCCCCCAAAATAAAAAAAATTCCCTACCCTATTCTACATTAATAAGTTGCCAGCTCTATTACCTTACCAGCCCTTAAAAGGGCCTTTTGCGGGGCATGCCCCAAAGAATTCTGCTCTTTTGCCTGTAAAAAAAATACAACCCCCCCCAACATTAAAACCCACCACCCACATAACCCTAATATAACCCAAACCCCCCTTAAATAAACCTAACACTACCCCCCTGAAGATCATCCTACCTTGAGCCGTCTTCAGCCAGCCGACCATCGATGGAACCGAAGAGGAGATCTGGAGCGGCAGAAGTCATCATCCAAGGGGAGCTGAAGAAGTCTTCCATCCGATGGAAGTCAACATCCATGCGGCGCTGAAGAGGTCTTCCAACCGGGCGATGTCTTCTTCCAAGCGGCATCTTCGATCTTCTTTCTTCCGGATCCATCTTCATCCCGCCGAAGCGGAACATCCTTCTTCCCCGACAAACTACGAATGAAGGTTCCTTTAAGGGACGTCATCCAAGATGGTGTCCCTTCAATTCCGATTGGCTGATAGGATTCTATCAGCCAATCGGAATTAAGGTAGGAAAAATCTGATTGGCTGATTGAATCAGCCAATCAGATTGGATCAGCCAATCCGATTGAACTTCAATCTGATTGGCTGATTAAATCAGCCATTCAGATTTTTCCTACCTTAATTCCGATTGGCTGATAGAATCCTATCAGCCAATCGGAATTCGAGGGACGCCATCTTGGATGACGTCCCTTAAAGGAACCTTCATTCGTCGGGAGTTGCCGGAAGAAGAGGATGGATCCGCGCCGGCTGCTTCAAGATGGTCCCGCCCCGCGCCGGATGGAAGAAGATAGAAGATGCCGCCTGGATGAAGATGTCTACCGGTCCGGATGCCCTCTTCTTGCCGGATAGGATGAAGACTTCGGACCCTCTTCTGGACCTCTTCATGCCGGATAGGATGAAGACTTCGGACCCTCTTCTCGACGGATCGGTGATACCAGGCGTGGTGAAGATAAGGTAGGAAGATCTTCAGGGGCTTAGTGTTAGGTTTTTTAAGGGGGGTTTGGGTTAGATTAGGGGTATGTGGGTGGTGGGTTGTAATGTTGGGGGGGGTATTGTATGTTTATTTAAATGCAAAAGAGCTGTTTTCTTTGGGGCATGCCCCGCAAAAGGCCCTTTTAAGGGCTGGTAAGGTAAAAGAGCTGTAAAAATTTTATTTTTGAATAGGGCAGGGCATTTTTTTATTTTGGGTATCTTTGTTATTTTTTTTAGGGGGCTTAGAGTAGGTGTAATTAGTTTAAAATTCATGTAATCTTTTTTTATTTTTTGTAATTTAGTGGGGTTTTTTTGTAATTTAGTTTAGTTGATTTAATTGTAGATAATTGTAGGTAGTTTATTTAATTAATTTAATTATAGTGTAGTGTTAGGTTTAATTGTAACTTAGGTTAGGATTTATTTTACAGGTAATTTTGTAATTATTTTAACTAGGTAGCTATTAAATAGTTATTAACTATTTAATAGCTATTGTACCTAGTTAAAATAAATACAAAGTTGCCTGTAAAATAAAAAATAGCTACAATATAATTATTATTTATATTGTAGCTATATTAGGGTTTATTTTACAGGTAAGTATTTAGCTTTAAATAGGATTAATTTATTTAATAAGATTTTTTTTATTTCATTAGATTTAAATTATATTTAATTTAGGGGGATGTTAGTGTTAGGGTTAGACTTAGCTTTAGGGGTTAATACATTTATTAGAGTAGCGGCGAGGTCCGGTCGGCAGATTAGGGGTTAATAATTGTAGGTAGGTGGCGGCGACGTTGGGGGCGGCAGATTAGGGGTTAATAAATATAATATAGGGGTCGGTGGTGTTAGGGGCAGCAGATTAGGGGTACATAGGGATAATGTAGGTTGCGGCGGTGTACGGAGCGGCAGATTAGGGGTTAAAAATAATATGCAGGGGTCAGCGATAGCAGGGACGGCAGATTAGGGGTTAATAAGTGTAAGGTTAGGGGTGTTTAGACTCGGGGTTCATGTTAGGGTGTTAGGTGCAGACTTAGGGAGTGTTTCCCCATAGGAAACAATGGGGCTGCGTTAGGAGCTGAACGCTGCTTTTTTGCAGGTGTTAGGTTTTTTTCAGCTCAAAGTGCCCCATTGTTTCCTATGGGGGAATCGTGCACAAGCACGTTTTTGAAGCTGGCCGCGTCCGTAAGCAACGCTGGTATTGAGAGTTGCAGTGGCGGTAAATATGCCTGTATGCTCCCTTTTTGGAGCCTAACGCAGCGCTTCTGAGAACTCTAAATACCAGTGTTGCTTAAAAGGTGCAGGGGAAAAAAAGCACACGTAGCTAACACACCCCTTCTAACGCAAAACTCTAAATCTAGCCGAAAAGTTAGTTGTGCAAGTTAAATGCAGTGGAATGTTGCTTGCAGAAACAAACAGATTACAAGTCAAAACAGTAAGGCAAAGGTTAATTCTATTTTTACAGATATACTTGCGGTTTAGCTGCTTGCAAAAAGGAGGAATTCCTGTTGAGTTGTTTTGAGGAGATTAGACTTCAAAGTAATAGCTGTCAGATACAGCATGAAGAGGAGGGTAACTTGGAATGCTGAGCTGGCTGTTAGTAACAGCGTGAAGAGAGGTGAGCATCTGTGTTGTTGTAATCATCTGAAGTAAATCCGGAAATGAAAAGCAGCTCCTGGTTGCTGACAGGTGAGTCTTTGCAGGTTTAGTCAAGGAACTACAATCCCATGAAGGCAGGAACAAAATATTCAAGCAATGATTGGAAGCAGGAAATGACCTTATAAAGGGAATCCATGAATAGGAGGAGTAATACTTAAGGTGGTATTACAGAGATCTTAACAAATATTTAAGCAGGTATTACAGAGTTCTTACAGATCCCCCTTCTCAAGGAATCCGCTCCGATGATTCGAGGTGAGGCTTCAAAGGGAATCGTGCATGAAAAGTTCTTAGTAACTTGGGTGCATGCACATCAGATGCTGGCACCCAAGAGTTTTCCTCGGGACCATAACCTTTCCAGGATACTAGGTATTCAAGTTTATGTCATCTCAAGCGGGAGTCGAGAATCGTCTGGATTTCATACTCTTCCTGATCATCCACATCAGTTGGAGGTAGCGGAATACGTTCACGGTTGGGATGTCGGTTCGGGAGAAATGGTATCAAGAGAGAGACGTGAAAAGAAGGATGTATCCTGTAGGAGTCTGGTACATGTAAGGTGACGGTGCTTGCATTAACAATCTTCTGTATTGGGTAAGGACCAACAAATTGACTCCCAAGTTTTCTTGAAGGGACATTTATCTTGAGCTGTTTTGTGCTAAGCCAAACCAAATTGCCAATTTTGTAATTAGGAGTAGGCTTGCGCCGTAAGTCGTAATAATATTTTTGATCTGTCTTTGCATTATTTAAATGAACCTTTAGAAGATCAATTCCTTCCTTTAAATTTGTAGCATAGTCAGTTGCAGCAGGCAATTTCATATCCGTGTTTGTGAAAGTTAGACTTTTGGAATGATAGCCAAATGTAGCAAAAAACTGGAACTGGATATGGAATTATTGTAGGAGAATTCTGCCATGGGTAAGTATGTGAACCAATCATCTTGTAGATGGGATAGATAGCATCTAAGATACTGTTCAAGAATTTGATTAACTCTTTCAGTGAGCCCATTTGTTTGTGGATGGAAGGCAGTGGAGAGTTGGGAGTCGATCTTGAGAATTTTACACAATGCTTTCCAGAAAAATTAGGTGAATTGGGTACCTCTATCTATTATTATGGTTGTTGGTAAACCATGTAGTTTTACAATGTGCATAAGAAAAGTAGTGGCGGTTTCTTTAGCAGTTGGAAGATGTTTTAAGGGAATAAAATGTGCAAGTTTTGTCAAATGATCCACAACAACTAAAATTGTATTGTATTGCTGTGATGTAGAGAGGTCAACAATGAAGTCCATTGAAATAGTTGACCATGGACAGTCTGGAATTGGTATTGGGTTCAAATAACCGAATGGTTTTCTACGGCCAATTTTATTCCTGGCACAAGTGTCACAAGATGTTACGTAATCATGTATATACTGGTTCATGTGTGGCCACCAAAAATATCTTCTGATTAGTTCCGTGGTTTTATGAACACCAGGATGTCCAGACATAGGAGCATCATGGAAATGAGATGTGATTAACTCTCTGAGGGTAGAAGGCAGATATGTCAAGTGTTTGTTATAATATAAACCAGATGAAGCTTTTGTCAGGAAGGTCATGTTGGAGAGGTTCTCTCTTTCCAAGGCTTTGAGAATTTCTTTTTCGTTAGAGGTTAAAGATCCTATAATTTTGTTTGGGGATATGATGAATGTTTCTGTCTCAAGATCAGGAGTGTGGTCATTCAGTCGGGACAAAGCGTCTGCTTTGACGTTTGAAGTACCAGGGCGATAAGTGACGTAGAAGTCGAACCTATCGAGAAAAAGAGCCCATCTTACTTGTCGTGAAGAGAGGGTCTTATTCCTTTTTAGGTATTCAAGATTTTTGTGATCAGTGAAAATGACAAAAGGTTTGGAAGTCCCTTCTAGAATGTGTCGCCATGTGTCCAGGACAGATTTAATGGCGAGCAATTCTTTATCCCCAATGGAGTAGTTTCTTTCTGCTGGTTGAAGAGTTCTTGAGTAGAAAGCAACCGGGTGCATTCGAGAGGATTCATCTTGCCGTTGTGATAAAACGGCACCAATACCTGTGTTGGATGCATCTACTTCTAGTATGAACTGGCATGTGTGATCTGGGAGACTAAGGATTGGTGCCGAAATGAAACTGTTTCAAAAGTTTAAAGGCTTCTTCTGCAGCAGGTGTCCAAACAAAATTTTATTTTTTATTTTTTTACAGTTAACTATTGTTGAGAAAGTGAAAATGAATTTTCTATAAAAGTTTGAAAAGCCTATAAATCTCTGCATGGATTTGACTGAAGTTGGTCTAGGCCAGTTTGTAATTGCCATTACCTTCTCTGGATCCATTTGTACTTTATCTGGGGTGATAATATAACCGAGGAATTTTATTTTGTTAACATGAAATTGGCATTTTTCTAATTTAGCAAACAGCCTATGGTCTCGAAGTCTGGTGAGGACCAATCAAATGTGTTTTAAATATTCTTGTCTGCTTTTAGAGAAAATCAAAATATTGTCGAGATAAATAATAACGCATATGTCAGTTAGATCTCTGAAAATGTCGTTAAAAAATGCTGAAATGTGGCTGGGGCATTACAAAGCCCGAACGGCATTACTTTATATTGAAACAAACCATACCGTGTTCTGAAAGCAGTCTTCCACTCATCTCCCTCCTTCATTCTGATTAGGTTATAGGCACCCTTTAAAAATCCAACTTGGTATATATCGTGGCTCCATTAAGGCGTTCAAGAAGTTCGGGGATGAGTGGAAGAGGGTATCGTTTTTTTATAGTTATTGAATATAAAGCTCTGTAATCTATAATTGGTCTAAGTGTATTGTCTTTATTTCTAACAAAGAAAAAACCTGCTGCAGCCGGAGAAGTGGAGGGTTCTATAAAACCCTTTTTTAAATTTTCATCAAGATATTCTCAAATATTGGAGCTCTTTCTGTGAAATGTGGGGGAAGTGTTTCAGCTTCCTTAATATTGAACAGTTCTTGCAGATCATGATAGTCAGGGGGTAGAACGCTTTCGATGTTTGCTATAGAGGGATGTGGATAGCATGTTGTTAAGCAATAATGAGAAAGAAGAGTAACAGTGTTTTGTGACCAATCTATGGTAGGATTATGTTTACGCAACCAAGGGTAACCAAGTATAACAGTATGAGATGAAGTGGGGTTAACATGAAAAGTGATAAATTCAGTATGACCTTGTTGAGTAATTGGGCCATTTTGGATTAAAGAACCATCAATAAATTTCACAAAAACTGGATTCTGCTTCAAAACAACTGGTATTTTATTGTGCTTTATGAACTCTGAATCGATGAATAAGCCATAAGCACCAGAATCGACAATGGCCTCACTCCTGACCTCTTGTTGATCCCACTGTAATGAAAAAGAGAGAGTGAGTTGACATGGTTTTGTATCAGATGTTAGTGTAGTTAAGAGATATTTCTTACCCTTCTTATGTCTGTGTAAAATGGGGCACATAGAAACAACATGTTCTTTATCGGCACAATACATGCATAGGTTTGATATGCGTTGTCTATTTTTCTCTTCTTGAGGGACCCCTTTATCACACCAATTTCCATAGGGGTGGATGTTAAAGTAGGTCTCTCGTTGTAATGAATGAGAGGTCTCTTTTGTGTTATATCAGTCTGTAATTTTTCCGCACGTCTCTCTCTTATTCGTCTGTCTACAGTTGTACTTAGTTTAATTAAGGCTTCAAGAGTCTCTGGCATGTCCAGCCTTGATAGTTCGTTCTTTAGGCTTTCAGACAGGCCCAATCTGAACTGGTTTTTTAGACTTATCTGGTTCCACAAGGAGTCAGTGGACCACATCTGGAACTCTGTTATGTACTCTTCAATGGGACGTTTCCCTTGCTTTAATGCACGTAATCTGGTCTCAGCTTTTATCTGTTTATCAGAGTCCTCATATAAGCTGGCCATTGCTGATAGAAAATTATCTAGTGATTCCAATATTGGATCGTTTGTTTCGAAAAATCGGTTGGCACATGCTCTGGGCTCCCCTGTGAGGAAGGATATGGTAGTAAATACTTTAATTTTTTCGGTATGGTATGTTCGTGGTTTCAATGTATACAGGAGTAAACAAGCATTCCTGAAATCCCTAAACTCTGACCTTTTACCTGAAAAAGGTGTTGGAGGGTTTATATGTGGTTCTGGGATATCAACCGGTCGAGAGGTGACTATATCTTTAAACATTGACTTTAAAGCAGTGTTTTCTGCTTGCACCTCTGTAAGGCCTCTGACAAGATAATCTAATTTTTGTTTGATATTGGCAAACTGATTGCTAATCTCATTTGGATCCATTATGATTAACAAATGTGTCAGGTTTTTTTTTTTTAATATAGGCTTGAATATTACGTAAGGCTATTAAATAAGCCTTCTTAAAACATGATGATGTTGCTAGAAACAATATGAGGGTTAAATGGGCTAGAGGTAGCTAGCAGTTAATACATTTGTTATAATTATACACACACGGATTAGGTTACAGGTGTATAAGTATAAGGATTCAGAGTCAAACAGCAGTACACAATATTCTTGATATAGCACTGTGTCTTAGATAAATGAAGTAAATGGTAAATACTTCACAAGTTCCCATAAAGTGAATATAAACTCTGATATAATAAGGTTAACAAATGTAGAAGAGAAAATATGATTAGTACTCTGAGAAATGGCAAAATATCCTCCAGTATAAAGTTCAGATGGAATACATCATCAGATTTCAGAATATAGATAGAAAGCAAAGTTAGTTGTGCAAGTTAAATGCAGTGAAATGTTGCTTGTAGAAACAAACAGATTACAAGTCAAAACAGTCAGGCAAAGGTTAATTCTGTGTTTAAAGATATACTTGCGGTTTAGCTGCTTGCAAAAAGGATGAATTCCTGTTGAGTTGTTTTGAGGAGATTAGACTTCAAAGTAATTGCTGTCAGATACAGCATGAAGAGGAGGGTAACTTGGAATGCTGAGCTGTCTGTTAGTAACAGAGTGAAGAGAGTTGGGCATCTGTGTTGTTGTAATCATCTGAAGTAAATCCGGAAATGAAAAGCAGCTCCTGGTTGCTGACAGGTGAGTCTTTGCAGGTTTAGACACGGAACTACAATCACATGAAGGCAGGAACAAAATATTCAAGCAATGATTGGAAGCAGGAAATTACCTTATAAAGGGAATCCATGAATAGGAGGAGTAATACTTAAGGTGGTATTACGGAGATCTTAACAAATATTTAAGGAGATATTACAGAGTTCTTACACTTTGTATGCATAACACTTGTATTGTTTAGCATTGTTTAACTTTTTACATTGCCCAATGGTTATTGTTCAGTACACCTTCCTAGTAGGAAGTTATTAGCATAATCTTGTATGCACTTATGTCACTACTGTTTCACTTATTTGATCAGCCCTATTGATCTGTTATAAGCCTGGTCAGATCATTTATATTAAAATACTTGGTTTTAGATTTAATCATAGATTTTTAATTATTAAACCCATTTTCTATTTGTCCTGTGGTCTTATAGCACTATTTAGCCTATTAGTAACCTTAAGCTGTTGGCGCTCCTATATTTGTCTTTATCACATTTTCTTAGTTGGGTCCTGTTGTTAGGAGGTCCCTTTATAGTGAGCTTGGTTCATCTATCTGGGTGCAGTCATTTACCATTGTCTTATTTGAGATTTTGAAGATAGCCCTCTAGTGCAGTAGGGGTGATGGATTCTGGGGTCCCCCTGATTCGCAGGTTGTTTCGGTGGCTGAGGTTATCTAAATCTTCTATTTTGTCATTAAGAGATTGAATAACCCCATCTTGTGAAGATATCTTAGCTGTGAGATGGGAGACCTTGGAATTGGTTGTTGTTTGTTCATCTTCTATTCCGGTGATTCTGTCTCTCATAGATGAAATATCTTTGTAGAGTTCCTTATAAAGGGTTCTGACTTTGTGCATTACCACTTTTATATCCTCTTTTGATGAGAGGTGGCTAAGATCTTCTTTAGTGACGTAGTTGTGAGGAATGTTATCACTGCTTTGCACTATGGCTGTTATGGTTTGTTGTTTACTTGGTGGTGGATTAGGTAATGGAGGTTCCTGTGGTTCCATTGGCCTTAGGTAGTGCCCAAGTGTTCTGGAGCTGCTTCCTTTGTCTACCTTATTGGGTTTTTTTATTTGGCATTACAGTCTTCTATAATGTTGAAGTTGTAAAGTTGATGATTCTATCTATGGGTCAAGTGCAGGAGTTTTGGCGTATATTCTGACTGACCTCATGGTAAATTTATAGGTTAATGTTTTCTGTTGTGTGCCTTTAATTTAGCCCCTCTGAAATTCTGCTGCGTGGTGTCTAATATACCCGCTTGGTTCCTGGGTCAGGAAAGGCTTTTCAGTGCTGCCAGATTTTGGCCTTGTAATTTTGGGCCTGTGTCACTATGTTGTAGGTATGCGGCCTGTTTTGTATAGTCGCCTACGTTTGCTACATTGTTCCGATGGGTTGCTAGGTGTATTTTTTTTTTGCTTATTCTGTTTTGCAGCTAAGGACTTGATGGCGTGCCTCTTTCCTCAAGAGGTTGGTTGTTTGAACAATATGCACTGTGGGGCGTGGCCAGGCCCTCTTTTGCAGCTGTGATGCAAGATCCGCTATAGGACTTTATCACCGAGTCGGCGTATACCTTTGGGGTCTGGGCGCTGGTCAGGTTTTGTGGTGGGGACTTTGGTTTTCATCCCAGGATTGAGGTAGGTGTTTGCTTGTTGTAGGGATGGTCCGCGGCTTTCTGCCGGTCAATCTGTAGGCCGCATCTGCACCAGTTAGGGTTTATATGTCTTCCAGTTTGTCTCGATCTGCCTGTATATATCCGATCTCATCTAAAGAGATATAACATGAGTCAGGTTTGGTTTTTAGCTTGTTTTATGCCATTTATTAGCATCTTTCTTGCCGCAAGGCCTAGGAGTTCTAGAAGCTTGCTGCCATCGTCCTGCGTGGCTAGACTCCACCCCATGGCCTCTTGTTTAAACAAACAACTATCCAGGTACTTTGTGAGGTCCAGGGATACTCAAGCAGAGTTAGTGGATGCTCTAGTAGTTCCTTTGTCATTTCAGCTTGCTTATCTGTTTCCTCCTCTGCTACTTCTACCCAGAGTGATTTCCAAGATAAGCCTAGAGAAATCTTCAGGAATCCTAGTTGCCCCAGCTTTGCCTCTCAGAATTTGGTATGCAGATCCGGTTCAAATGTCCAGCTGTCCACCTTGGTCTCTGCTTTTGCGGTCAGACCTTCTGTTTCAAGGTCTATTTTTCCATCTGGATCTAAAATCTCTGAACTTGATGGCATGGAAATTGAACATTTAGTCCTTAGACATAGGAGTTTCTCTGATTCTGTGATGGAAACCTTAATTCAGGATTTTAAGCCTCTAACCAGGAGAATCTATAACAAGGTTTGAAAGGCTTTTATTTCTTGGTGTGTAGATCATGTTTTTTTCCTGGAATTCTTTCAGAATTCCTAGGATTTTTCATTTCTTAAAGGATGGTTTGGATAAGGGCCTATCTGCCAGTTCTCTGAAGGGGCAGATTTCTGCACAATAAGATTGCTAATCTTTCTGATAATCATGGTTTTGTTCAGGCTCTGGTCTGTATTAAACCAGTAATCAAGCTAATTTCTCCGCCATGGAATCTTAACTTGGTGTTAAGAGTTTTGCAGGCTCCTTCTTTTGAACCTATGCATAAAGTGGATATTAAGCTTCTTTCTTCGAAAGTGTTATTTCTTTTGTCTATTTCTCCTGCTATGAGAGTTTCTGAGTTATATACTTTCTTGTGATCCACCTTATTTGATTTTTCATCAGGATAAGGTGGTTTTAGAGATTTCTTTTGGCTTTTTGTCTAAGGTTGTTTCTTCGGAAATCATTAGCAGAACAATTGTTGTTCCTTATTTGTGTCCTTATCCCAAGAATGCTTCAGAGACATCTTTGCATACTTTGGACGTTGTTAGACAAACTTCTAGTTTGTTCATTCATTTTTCTGGTCCTAGGAAAGATCAGAACCTTTCTTCTGTTGTTTTGGACTCTAGGTTGAAACTTTTGATTCACAAGGCTTACTTGGAGGCAGGTCATCCTCCATCATAGTGGATTACTGCTCAATCTACTATGTTAATTGAAACTTATTGTGCCTTCAAGAATGAGGCTTCAGTTGACCATATTTGCAAGCCTGCTACTTGGTCTTCTTTGCATACTTTTACAAAATTCTACCATTTTGATGTCTTTGCTTCTTCTGAAGCAGCCTTTGGTAGGAAGCTCTTCAGACAACTGTCTTAGTTTGATTTTTCCTGTTTGATTTATTTTACTTGCATTCAAAAAAAAAAAAAAAAAAACGAAATAATTTTTTTTTTAATGGGGTTGCAGATTACATTTTTCAGTTAAAAAATATGTTTTTAAATCCCTCCCCACAGCTTGCGTAATAGGTCACAGGAGTAATGGATCCTGGACTCTCACCACCTGTATGAAAGAAAACATAATTTATGCTTACCTAATAAATGTATTTATTTCATGGTCGTGAGAGTCCACGAGACCCCACCCTTATATTTTTAGGGATGATTTTTTCTTTAGCACATCTTTTTTCCCTGCTTCTTTTATGGCTCTTATTCATTTTTCTTACCTCACTTGGCTTGACTAAATGTTAGAGGTGGTTTTCTAGGGCTCTTGGGGTTTGGGGATCTTTGCCTTCTCCTAGAGGTAGAAAAGAGTAGTTCCCAGGAGTAATGGATCATGGACACTCACCACCATGAAATAAATTTATTTATCAGGGTAAGCATAATTTATGGGGTTTTTTTAACATAAAACATTTTATTACTGTGAACAAAAAATGATTTAGTATTTTTCTAGCCAGACATCCCAAACTGCATAAGTCAGATCTCAGCTGTTTGACCCTGTATCTATACAATAATTGCATTTGTAATGTCCGTTGACATTGGCAGTTGCGCACACATGGAATGTGGACAGCGCGAGGCAGCCAACAGAATGTAAGCTGCGTAAGCTGCATCCAGGTGGATTCTTTCACCACCCTGACATTTTCGGAATTCACATGGATGCAGTGTAAGCTGCATCCAGGTGGATTCTGAAAATAGCAGGGTGGTTCCGTCACCACAATAGACTGCCCTTCCGAAAATGACATGGTGGTTCGGTGGTTCTGTCACCACAATAGACTGCACTCTGGGCAGGCTTTCCCACTAGTATAATATAATAGAGTTAGCTACTCATTGCAATAAATTCCAAATTGGATGTAAGTGTATCAACATAACATGTATAATATGTTATTGAAAATACCATAAAAGTTAAAAACTTGATGATATATCTAGGCCGATTAAACAACATTTTTTTTTCCCATAGCAAACTAGAAATAACCTAAACTATATCTCTCAAACTCTATTCTTTTTTTCTATGTATACAGTGCACACATAGGTTTTCACTTAAAAAGTTTATTTTGATATTTCGAGCTTACCCAAAATATCAAAATAAAATTTGACTACTTTTCAAATAACTGCTATTTTTCTATTATTTTTTCTGGTTTCATGTGTATATAAATTCAAGACTGTTTAATTAAAACATGAAATTATAAGGTGCAGATTTTGTATACTTCAAATGATAGGGCATATTAACTTCTAGATATCTCATGGTTGATGTAAAAATATCAATCACTTATCTTGATTGATACTTTAGTGTTAAAAATACTGGTGGTTGTGTTTTTTACTGCCAATACATTACCTCAGCTGGATTAGCCCCCAAATAAAAATTAAACAACTTTTTTGTTCAATTTTTGTTAAAGGGGGGCTGATGATGGGTTAACCCCCACCAAATAATTGTTAATGCCAACTTTAGCTTGTTAGACCTAATGTAATATACACTTGATCAAACCTGATCTAACAAATATCTATTAGCCTAAATGATTTTTTGTCAGAAATTTAGATTGAGGGGGGGAGGGAGCAGCACCCCTAATTTAATATTCAATATCTCTAATTATGAGGTCAAAACATTATATTTGTTTATAATGATTTACTAATTCATTAATAATTTAATCTCTTTCCAAAACCTTTAACATTTTATACATTTGAAAACTAGACAGAGAAATAATTAACTTTCCCTATATATATATATCAGATCCCCTAATAAGCATGTGTGATAAAAAAAGAACAAAAAAGTATTGCATATGTCCCAAAGCCTACATTGCGATCTTGGTTGTAGCTAGGAGGCTGCTCTGCTTGAGACCACAGGTGCTGAATTCAATCTATGGATCAGACAAGGAAGAAAAAGGGGCACCTCATAGGGTAACCATGTTTGTAACGGTGTAAATACTAAAAAGAGGAAAAAACACACAATTTGTGTTAGCACCTGAAATGGATAGGTGATAATAAGGCAGGCTGATATTCTCAGCGGTCAGTTTGCTGAAACTCTGTAGTGATGATTCAGACCTGGACTTCTAGTTACTCTGTAGTATGGATAGCTGGATAGGATCGCCAATCAACCTTAGTTTGATTCAGAGTTAAAAGATCAGCATACCGCTCTCTGTGTGAGTCTGCAAGCTGGACCAGTCAGCAGAAACTAGGATAGGAAGCATGCGTTAGGTCAAGTGTACAAGGGTGAGTGCACACCCTAATGACAAGCCATAATATTGGATACAAACAAAGTCTTTAATGCAACGCATTTTGTGACTCAACGAGGCAGTTTCATCAGGCATTAACAGTTCAAAACAAAAAACACTCATTTGAAATAGAGATGATGTATCATCCGGGTTTGGTAATTACAAATTGGCCAGTAACAGAACCGCCTTCTTCCATATCACATTTTATAAATTAATAATAATGGAATATTAATGGAATTGAAAACCTTAAAAAACATGGATAAATAAAGAAAATGTTTTAGCATGGCCAATGTTGAATACTTTAGCAATTTATAATTTATAGTGTATTTTCCATGTTTTCGTTCACTTTTGTATTTAAAAAAAATATATAAATGAAACGTAAATATTTTGTTTCCTTTAGGTGATTGCTGAAGAATTATCCGGAAATGATGACTACGTTGAACTTTCCTTTAGTGCACGAAAATTAGATGACAAGGTAAACAAGCTAAGTGATAATCTTAATAATCTTATTGAAACATGTTATAAAGCCTTTGATTAGGATATAATAAGATTCTGGTGAACAACCTAATAAAATTTTCCCTTGAAGCTGTGTTTATTCCTGATTGATCTGACTTCTCTGATTATAACATTAATGATAGAATTTTCCTCAAGATGTGAAGTACCGCGCTTGGAAGATTAATTAAAAATATGACTTTTTAATTATTTGGGAACTTATTTAGTAAGCTGAAATGTAAATTATTTTGACATTGCATTTTCTTGTCATGCAAATTAAAAAATATTAATGTTTGTTAATATCTTTGGCTAGATTTTTTTTTCCAGTCAGATCATTTAAAAGTTTATCTGCATTATAAGGAATACAGCTATATCAGTTGCATACTTCTTAATAATACTCATTGGTTGATAGACATTTCATGCAAATGCTTTTGAGGTGTTTT
This sequence comes from Bombina bombina, assembly GCF_027579735.1. Classification (NCBI taxonomy): domain Eukaryota; kingdom Metazoa; phylum Chordata; class Amphibia; order Anura; family Bombinatoridae; genus Bombina; species Bombina bombina. The sequence continues at coordinate 438,462,281 of NC_069503.1, forward strand.
TTTTAAATATTAGGTTGTTTGGTTTGCAAAACAATGTATGATTATTGATGCTATGACATACATCATAGTTAATGATATCCATTGATACGAGGGACATTTAATGACATATAAATAATGAGGAGAGTTATCAGTTCTTTTAGAATATGCCACCCTTTTCTGTATGGTCTTTAATTAGATTAATGTACTTTTCATTAGAATTAATGACTTGAATAAAAAATCTTTCCTTTATGCTTGTGTTGCATATCAAAGTCAAAATAAACAACATTTTTTCATGCACAAAAGAGTTCACGTTTTAATAATGCACTTTTGTACCCATATAAATTACTAGGGTTTCATTTCTACAAATCTGAAATAACTGTATTAGAATATTATCAAAAAGCTATCCTTCTCCGAAATATTAAAGGACTATTAAAGGGATATTAAACAATATGAGATTGAAATATAAAATGTTTAAATATGTGCAGTTAAAAAATAATTGCAATATATTTTCATTATTTACTTTATCCATTATTCCTGAAATTTAACTCTGAAAACTTTTGTTTTTCTAAATTCTACAGAGTTTCTACAAAATAATGGGAGTTGCCATGTTTAAACTTAAAGAGACAGTAAAGTCATGATTAGACATTCATAATTCAGACAGAGCATGCAATATTAAACAACTTTCCAATTTACTTCTAATTAATTTTCCTTCTTCACTAGTTATCATTTGCTGAAAGGTTTATCTAGTAAAGCTCAAGAGCAGCAAAGAACCTGGGTTTGAGCTGCTGATTGGTGGCTGCATATAAATACCAATTTTCATTGGCTCACCCATGTGTTCAGTTAGAAACCAGTAGTGCATTCAACAAAGCATACCAAGAGAATGAAGCAAATTTGATAAAAGACGTAATCTGAAAAGTTGTTTAAAATTGTATGTTCTACCTAAATCATGAAAGAAAAATCTTGGGTCCCCAATCCAGGGGTATTATTCGAGAGGGGGTTTGTTAAAATGTTAAAACACTATAGATAAGGTTGATTTTCTAAATTAAGGAAATGTACATAAAGGATAATTCAATAATAATGTAAAATATGATTTGTACTACAAGCCCTGTGAGGCTAAAACTATGTATAACTATATGTGTTTTTCTTTTCTTCTGTGCATATTTTTTTGTGAACAATAACCTTGAATATAATTTAAAAAAAAAAAAAGAAAAAAAGAAAAATCTTGGTTTCATGTCCCTTTAAGTTTTTTGGTTATCTTAATCTCCTGCTGAGAACAGTTAGGAACAGATATAAAACAGGGGAAAAAAGAGACTGTCCAATCAAGACTGTATGAAACAATATCTAACAGTCAGATAGATTACGAGTTTTGAACGCTATAGGGAAATTGAGGAGCACCACAAAAGCGTCGTTATTTCACCTCCCTATAGCGCTGCTATTACAGGTTTACAAAAAGCAGGCTTGTGCAGGCGATATGGTGGCATTGAGCTCCATACCTCACCGAAATACAAGTGCTGCTTTGACGTGCTCATGCACGATTTCCCCATAGATTTCAATGGGAAGAGCCGGCAAAAAAGAAGCCTAACACCTGTGATCGTGGAAACAAAAGCTCCATAACGCAGCCCCATTGATGTCTATGGGGAAATAAAAAGTTATGTTTAAACCTAACACCCTAACATAAAAACCACGTTTAAACACCCCTAATCTGCTGCCCCTAACATCGCCGCCACCTACATTAAAGTTATTAACCCCTAATCTGCCACCCCTGATATCGCTGTCACCTACATACAGTTATTAACCCCTAATCTGTCGCCCCCGATATCGCCGTCACCTACATACACTTATTAGCCCCTAATCTGCTGCCCCTAACATCACCGCCACCTACATTACAGTTATTAACCCCTAATCTGCCACCCCCAACATTGTCTATACCTACATAAAGTTATTAACCCCTAATCTGTCGCCCCTAACATCGCCGCAACCTACATTACACTTATTAACCCCTAATATGCCGCCCCAATGTCGCTGCCACTATACTTAAGTTATTAACCCCTAAACCTCAGGCCTCCCACATCACTAACACTACATAAATATATTAACCCCTAAACCTAACGTAACCCTAACTCTAAGCATAAGTCTAACCCTAACGTAACCTTGAACCTAACCCTAACCCTAACCCCCCTAACTTAAATATAATTAAAATAAATCTAAATTAAACTTACAATTATTACCTAAATAATTCCTATTTAAAACTTAATACAAACTTACCTGTAAAATAAAACTTAAGCTAGCTTTAATATAACTAATAGTTACATTGTAGCTATCTTAGGTTTTATTTTTATTTTCAAGGTAAGTTTGCATTTATTTTAACTAGGTAGACTAGTTAGTAAATAGTTATTAACTATTTACTAACTACCTAATTAAAATAAATAAAAACTTACCTGTAAAATAAAACCTATCCTGCCTTACAATAAAACCTAACATTACAATAAAATAAAATAAATTAAATTAATTAAATACAATTATATAAATTACAAAAAAAAAAAACACTAAATTAACTAAATAAAAAACAAAATTATCAAAAATAAAAACGAATTTCACATAATCTAATAGCCCTATCAAAATAAAAAAGCCCACCCAAAATAAAAAAAAAAACCTAGCCTACACTATTCTACCAATGGCCCTTAAAAGGGGCCTTTTACAAGGCATTGCCCCAAAGAAATCATCTCTTTTACCTGTAAAAAAATACAAACAACCCTCCAACAGTAAAACCCACCACCCACCCAACCCCCAAATATAAACCTATCTAAATAAACCTAGCTAAACATTGCCCTGAAAAGGGCATTTGGATGAGCATTGCCTTTAAAAGGGCATTTAGCTATTTTACATTGCCCAAAACCCTAATCTAAAAATAAAACCCACCCAATAAACCCTTAAAAAAACCTAACACTATCCCCCGACAATCCACCTACAGTTTTTGAAGAACGGACATCCATCCTCATCCAGATGGCAGAAGTCTTCATTCAAGCGGGCAGAAGTCCTCATCGAAGCCGGCAGAAGTCTTCATCCAAGCGGGCAGAAGTCCTCCTCGAAGCCCGCAGAAATCTTTATCCAGACGGCATCTTCTATCTTCATCCATCCGGCGCGGAGCGGGTCTATCTTCAAGACAACCGGTACGGAGCATCTTCTTCTTATGAAATCCACTGGAAAATAAAGTTTCCCTTTAAGTGACATCATCCAAGCTGGCGTCCCTTACATTCTGATTCTCTGATAATAGGAATTAAAGGGGGAAAAATCCTATTGGCTGTTGCAATCAGCCAATAGGATTGAGCTTTCATCCTATTGGCTGATCCAATCAGCCAATAGAATGAGAGCTCAATCCTATTGGCTGATTGGATCAGCCAATAGGATGAAAGCTCAATCCTATTGGCTGATTGCAACAGCCAATAAGATTTTTTCACCTTTAATTCCTATTTGCTCATAGAATTATATCAGCCAATCGGAATGTAAGGGACGCCATCTTGGATAACGTCACTTAAAGGGAAACATAATTTTCCAGTTGATTTTTGTAAGAAGAGGATGCTCCGCGCCGGATGTCTTGAAGATGGACCCGCTCCGCACCGGATGGATGAAGATAGAAGATGCAGTCTGGATGAAGACTTCTGCCCGCTTGAATGAAGACTTCTGCCGGCTTCGAGGAGGACTTCTGCCCGCTTGGATGAACACTTCTGCTGCCTGGATGAGGATGGATGTCCGGTCTTCGAAAACTGTAAGTGGATCGTCGGGGGTTAGTGTTAGGTTTTTTAAGGGTTTATTGGGCGGGTTTTATTTTTAGATTAGGGTTTAGGGCAATGTAAAAGAGCTAAATGCCCTTTTAAGGGCAATGCCCATCCAAATGCCCTTGTCAGGGTTTGGTTGGGTGGGTGGTGGTTTTTACTGTTGGGGGGTTGCTTGTATTTTTTTTAACAGATAAAAGAGCTGATTTCTTTGGGGCAATGCCCCACAAAAGGCCCTTTTAAGGGCCATTGTCAGTTTAGTGTAGGCTAGGGTTTTTTATTTTGGGTGGGCTTTTTTATTTTGATAGGGATATTAGATTAGGTGTAATTCGTTTTTATTTTTGATAATTTTGTTTTTTATTTTGTGTAATTTAGTCTTTATTTTTTTTGTAATGTAGATATTTGTATTTAATTTAATTTATTTTATTTTATTGTAATGTTAGGTTTTATTGTAAGGCAGGTTATGTTTTATTTTACAGGTAAGTTTGTATTTATTTTAACTAGGTAGCTAGTAAATAGTTAGTCTACCTAGATAAAATAAATACAAACTTACCTGTGAAATAAAAATAAAACCTAAGCTAGCTACAATGTAACTATTAGTTATATTGTAGCTAGCTTAGGTTTTATTTTACTGGTTAATATGTATTTAGTTTTAAATAGGAATTATTTAGGTAATAATTGTAAGGTTTATTTAGCTTTATTTTAAATATATTTAAGTTAGGGGGTGTTATGCTCAGGCTTACGTTAGGGTTAGGGGTTAATATATTTATGTAGAGTTACTGATGTGGGAGGCCAGAGGTTTAAGGGTTAATAGTTTATTGTATTATATTTAATTGTGGGGGGCTTGCGGTTTAGTGGTTAATAGGTTTATTATAGTGGCGGTAAGGGTGGACAGCAGATTAGGGGTTAATAATCTTTAAATAGTGTTTGCAATGTGGGAGTGTGGCGGTTTAGGGGTTAATAGGTTTATTATAGTGGTGACGATGTTGGGGAGCGGCGGAATAGGGGTTCATACATTTTTTAAGTGGCGGCAATGTATGGAGCGGCAGATTAGGGGTTAATTACTTTATTATAGTGTTTGCAATGTGGGAGGGGCCCGGTTTAGGGGTTAATAGGTAGTTTAGGGTGTTAGTGTACTTTTTAACACTTTAGTTATGAGTTTTATGGTACAGCTTTGTAACGTAAAACTCATAACTACTGACTTTAGATGGCGGTACAGATCTTGTGGTTACAGAGTGTACCGCTCACTTTTCAGCCTTCCAGGCAAACTTGTAATACCGGCTCTATGAAAGTCCCATTGAAAAAGGACTTTTTTAAAAGTGCGGTACTGACGTTGTGTGACGGCCAAAAAGGTGTGCGGTACAGCTATACCTACAAGACTTGTAATAGAGGCTTTAGGGGAAAAGCAGCGTTATGAAGCATAACAATGCTTTTTCACTTATAACGCAAAACTCGTAATCTAGCTCAGAGTTTCCACCAAGTCTTGTTTGTACAAACTCTATTTTATTGCCTGGTTTATATATGTCCCTAACTGATCTCAGCAGAAGACAGAGCTAAATAGAAAACTAATTCAAATATTGTGGTGCCCATTACTTTATAGAAACTAAAGTACTTTAAAAGGAATATTGCAATTTGATATATTGTTTTGGAGAATTTATACACCAAAAGAACCATGAGCCAATTATTATTTTTTTGTGTTCTGTCACACTAGGAAAGTAAGAATAGAATAGTTGAATCAATTTGAATATATTGCCACATCCGGAATATGTATTATTAGATTATTGTTTTTGGCGTTTTTGCATACATTAAGCATAAAATACATGTAAAATGCATGTTTTTACTGTCACCAAAATGTCAAAACAATGAAAATGAACTCTATAGTATATAAATAATGTTACCACCTCACAGCTGGCAGATGTGACATGTATTCAGTAGGTGATATAGTCACACCTGAGCTAAATGAGTTAACAAAAGAGTGGATATCTGATAATAGAGTACTTATTTTCTTGGCTGGGCAAGTCAAAACAAAGCAAAAAAGGTGGTGACAAATGACATGTTGCCTCTGAATTTCTCACTTCCATCTTTTTTTTTTTAAGGGATGATTAGATGCAGCTGCACCTGTTTCTCACTAGATTGAGAATTCCTCTCATGTGGGGGAAAAAACAGTATTGGTTCTCTGATTGTTCTTAGTAATGGAGATTCCTCCATTCTCCTGATGTTGTGTGACCTGCAGTAAACTGTTATGAAAAGCTTAACCCTTTCAGGGTCATGATTTGAGGATTTTTTTATTTATATATTTATTTGCAAATTTAGGTCACAGTTAAAAAAGGACAAAAGAAATAATAATACAAAATACTATTGCCTTTGTGTTACTCTGCGTAAATGACTATTGTTATATTTCAGGATTTTTTCAGCAAATCAGACCCTTTTTTGGAAACCTTTAGAATGAACGATGATGGAACACAGCAGCTTGTTTACAGAACTGAGGTAAGAGATTTTGTTATACACATACAATTTTTTGAGTTAAAAGGTATATTTACTGGAACAATTACATGTTCTATTTCATTAGAGCATGTCATTTATCACAGGCAATATTTCAGTGCTATGTGTTTAACAGTTTCAAAGGTTGACAAGCTGATTGGTTGACCAGTAGTTTCCGCTTGGGTCCAGAAGTTCTCTGTGGATTCTGAGCTTTACTCTAATTATGTTTGTAACCCTTTATAAGAGTTAAAGGGACAGTCTAGTCAAAATTAAACTTTCATGATTCAGATAGGGAATGCAATTTTAAACAACTTTCCAATTTACTTTTATTATAAAATATGCTTTGTTCTCTTGGTATTTTTTGTTTAAAGCTAAACCTAGGTAGGCTCATATGCTAATTTCGGAGACCTTGAAGACCACCTCTTATCTCAGTGCATTACAGTTTTTCACAGTTAGACAGTGCTAGTTCATGTATGCTATATAGATAGCATTGTGCTCACTACCGTGGAGTTATTTATGGAGTCAGCACTGATTGGCTAAATGCAAGTCTGTCAAAAGAGATTAGGCAGCAGTCTGCAGAGGCTTAGATACAAGGTAATCACAGAGGTATAAAGTGTATTAATATAACCCTGTTGGTTATGCAAAACTAAGGAATGGGTAATAAAGGGATTATCTATCTTTTTAAACAATAAAAACATCTGGGGTAGACTGTTGAGATGTTAAAGTGACATGATCTTATAAATAAGAGCATGTATTTTTCTACTATAATGGCCCTTTAAGTTATAAATTGTGTTTTTGCTTTGGTTATTTTCCACATTACCTGTTCCCTCACAGTATTACAACAGAAATGTGTTCAAACTCTTAGGGGTAGATTTAACAAGCAGTGGGGAGCTGCAATCTAACCGCTGGAAACAAGAGTTATCTCATCCACACCTCTGAGGCGGCGGATAGCAATCATCCCGATCGGATACGATCGGGATGATTGACACCCCCTGCTAGAGGCCGATTGTTCGCAAATCTGCAGGGGGCGGCATTGCACAAGCATTTCAAGGTATGCTTGTGCAATGTTAAATGTCGATAGCGTATGCTGTCGGCATTTAGTGATGTCGGCCGGACATGATCCGCTACAGCTAATGCTAATGTACTAATGCTTTTCTTTCCCGTGTTGATATTGCAGAGATATATTGTTAAAGGGAAAGTAAACATTCCTCTAATTTTTTTATTAATTAATTGTTCATCCTTCAAAAATATATTACATGTTTAATTTCAGGGCAGATGCACTTTGGAAACGTTTTTTAAAAACATTCTTACATACCATGTCAGCGGTACCCTGTCCGCTCACGATGCCAGAGCTTTTTTTTCTCTTTGAGAATCATAGCTTCCATAGCCAACTGGCGAGCGAACGTCCATCTTCATTAATTTTTACACTGCTTGTTCCCCTTACTCCTGCTCATGCGCAAAAGTAAGAACCGGATAAAATATACACAGTGCAACGCAATGATTTTTGAATTGTGAATCACTGATTGTTCGAGTATAAGCATCCAGTGGGAGCCATTTTTTTTAATGCTTGTTAGTATCTCTAAATCAATGCACAATTACAAGCAATGAATTGCAATACAATTAACATTGGGATCCACTGCTTATTTTGGGAAGTCGTATGTGACCATTACGCATGCGCAGGAGAAGAGGGTCTGAAAAGTTATGATTCACAGCAACGCCCAGCAGCGTTCGAAATTAAAAAAAAAAAAAGCTTCTGCATTGTGGGCGGACAGGAGAGCACTGAGATGGTCAGTAAGAATGTTTTAATAAAACCATTTGAAAGTGCATCAGCTGTGCAAAATAACATGTAATATATGTTTGATGGATGAACTATAAAATAAAGAAAAAAATGATAGAACGTTTACAGTCCCTTTAATTATCGTTACATCATTTTGCATTATTTTACTATGACAAAAAATGGCTGCTGGTTCTTGTAGGATGTATGGTCTGTAATAGTTAAAGGGACATGGAAGTCAACTTCCATAATATTTCAGGTAGACGGTAGACCATATACTTAAAAAGATTTTATATATATATATATATATATATATATATATATATAGATAGATATATATATAGATATATATAGATATATATATAGATATATATATATATAGATATATAGATATATATATATATAGATATATATATATATATATATATATATATATATATATATATATATATATATAGAATCGGGTGTGTTCTAATAGCGCTTGCAGAAGATGTTCCTCATAAGCATGTTGGGGGGAGGAAAACAGAAATGGGAATATCCCCAGATAAGTGTTGAGTTATTGAGATTAAAAATAAGTAATAATAAATGCTCACCTGTTAGATCACAGGGACCAGCGATCAGCGACGAGTAGAAATAAGTGGTGTGTGTTGACACCAAACACGAACACCACATATAAGGGAGACAGGAGAATATGCACCAAAACTATATATGTATATATAAAATGATATGTAAAATGATAATGATAATTATAAATATACAGGACCAAGAGACAACCACAGGGTTACTGTGGAAACGGTTACTGTGGAAACGGAGGCTACTTGTGGGAATTTCCAGTTCTTACCACACTGTAATTGTGGACAGAGGGTAGAAGTGAAGGAAGTTCCTATTTAGTATGAGCTGATAACCAGAATAAAAATAATTTTTTTTATATAGATATAAAAATGTATATGTGTATGTGGATCAAAGGTTATGAAAAAATACAAAATATTATATTTAAAAACAATTTTATTATTCAAATAAAATTTAAAAATATATAAATAACAAATAAAATATATAAAAATAGTATGCTGATATGCTAATAAGGGAGATGTGGTACGAGAGTCGGTTGCCAATAAATGGAAAAAACCATGAACGGTGAAGGAAATAAAAGGAATAAAATATAAAATAGTAAGTGGCCAAATAGCACGGCAGAATGTGGTAACGTGCAGATGGCAGTTAACTTACTTGAGTATAGTGCTGGGCAGGAGGACCGTTGTAGGTATCCTAGGAATCAAAAAGTAGAAAAATAGCTGAGAAAAATATATCGCTGCACGGAGCAGCTAGTAAACAATCTCAGCGTGTGAATCGGAATTCCGGATGTGACGTCACGAACGTGCGTCACGTGCCTTACGCGTTTCGTGAGCGTATTAGCTCACTTCATCAGAGGCTAATGGATCTGTTAGCATCCTGGTTGCCCTTAAATAGCATCAAGCTATTTAATCAGGAAAGGGGGGAGTGTGTCCTGATCTGATTATTCAGATGTATATCTTTGTGCGCAAAAGATGTTTTCGAAAACGGGGAAGCAATTAACTTTATTCTCACCAAGAATTACTTTGCATTTGAAAATAAAATTTTCCTCCAAAAATTTGGCACGGCAATGGGCACCAAATTTGCCCCTAGTTTTGCCAATATGTACATGGGAGCTTTTGAGGACCAACACATATGGAAAAATAACACATATCTTATACAAATAATACAGATATGGATTACACTATTTGTCCCAGGTTTATTACCACATACAATAGTGGGGCCAAAAACATTGAAAAAATATTGAATAAACACTGGCATCTGCTCAGAAAGGACCCCTTTCTAAAGGAAACACTACCGGAGAAAACCGAAAATTACTTACAAGAAAAACACAAATCTTAAAAACATACTAGCTCCTATTAAACTAAAAACTAAAAAAGCACCAACCCAGGGAAATTGGCTAAAAACCAAAACTAAAGGTTTCTATAAATGTAACCGGAAAAACTGCGTGTGTTGCGAACATATCAGTAAAAACAAGGAAGAAAACAAATGGATTAGAGACAATGAAAACAACAAATTTGAAATCAATAGTTTGATGAACTGCAAATCCGAATTCGTTGTTTACCAATTAACTCGTAGTTGTAATAAAATATATATAGGTAGAACGAAAAGAACGCTGATGACCAGATTTTTAGAACATACAAAGAACATCACCAGTGATAAACCAGAGTATGGCATTGGTACCCACTTTGAGGAATTCCACGAAAAAAGTGTGGAAGGCCTAAAGATTAAAGCCATTGAACATATTCCATATAAAATAGGAGAGAATAGGTTACTCCAGTTAAGAAAGAGAAACATACTGGATCCATAAATTGAAAAGTAGGAAACCATATGGCCTGAACACAGATATAGATCTAGCAGCCTTCCTTTGAAGAATCAAACACACCTTGAACTCAATTATATTAATATAAATCTGGTTTCTATTATTCCTATTGATTATTATATACTCACATATAAATATGTATATATACATATATTTTTATCCTACATTCGTACATGCCAGTTAACTTTAATTTTATTTTTAGTTTAGTTAGTTTTTTTCATATTTTCATATTTTTATATTTTATATTTTATATAAACCTCTTTTTCACACCTTACACAAGTACCTATTGTACTGTATTCTATCCTTGCTAACTCATCTTCGGCCAGATATCAGTATATTTTTTCTGATATATCATTATACTTTAATACCTAGTAATGTCCCAAACGACATCCTTCAATTTTTAAATTTTTAAATTTATAAATTATTATATGGCCCCCTTTTTTATACAGATAGTGTTTTAATGTGACCCTATCTCATATATCCTTTTAATACCCAAATATTTATATTTTTTATAACACCAATTTTTTAACAAACCCCCGTTTTCGAAAACATCTTTTGCGCACAAAGATATACATCTGAATAATCAGATCAGGACACACTCCCCCCTTTCCTGATTTTTTCCATTTGTTGGCAACCGACTCTCGTACCACATCTCCCTTATTAGCATATCAGCATACTATTTTTATATATTTTATTTGTTATTTATATATTTTTAAATTTTATTTGAATAATACAATTGTTTTTAAATATAATATTTTGTATTTTTTCATAACCTTTGATCCACATACACATATACATTTTTATATCTATATAAAAAAAATATTTTTATTCTGGTTATCAGCTCATACTAAATAGGAACTTCCTTCACTTCTACCCTCTGTCCACAATTACAGTGTGGTAAGAACTGGAAATTCCCACAAGTAGCCTCCGTTTCCACAGTAACCGTTTCCACAGTAACCCTGTGGTTGTCTCTTGGTCCTGTATATTTATAATTATCATCATTTTACATATCATTTTATATATACATATATATATAGTTTTGGTGCATATTCTCCTGTCTCCCTTATATTTGGTGTTCGTGTTTGGTGTCAACACACACCACTTATTTCTACTCGTCGCTGATCGCTGGTCCCTGTGATCTAACAGGTGAGCATTTATTATCACTTATTTTTAATCTCAATAACTCAACACTTATCTGGGGATATTCCCATTTCTGTTTTCCTCCCCCCAACTTGCTTATGAGGAACATCTTCTGCAAGCGCTATTAGAACACACCCGATTCAACCTTTTACCATTTTTTAGTCTCACCTGAGGAGGAATGAGACATCACTAATAGCAGCAGGCATTGGACATCTTCATAGAGCATTTTATTGTACAACTACTGCTCTAATTTTGGCGCAACTACCTACAACCCCCTTTCTTTATATATATATATATATTAAAGGGACAAAAAACCCTAACAAATGCTTTAATTATTCATATAGAGTGTATAATTTTTTAAACATTTTAAATAGACTTCTGTTATAAAATGTACTTAGTTTTCATGTTATTCTTCATTGAAGAGATATCTAGATAGGTAGCGTGCATATTTCCGGAGCTACGACCTACTGTCTTGCAGATGTATAAAATAGTTTTAAAACTGCTGCAATATATTGCTCCAGTCACATGCATGTGCCTACCTGCTTTTCAACAAATAGCACACACAAAGAGGAACTCCAGCACTCCAGTAATAGAAAAAGGCAATTTATTAAGCAACGTTTTGGGGTCACAGCCCCTTCCTCATGCTATATCTTTATTAAACAACACACCACCATTTAAATACCCTCCTCCAGGCACCAAAATACACCTGCATTGGGGAAATGTCTCCCTCTAGTGGTCATTTATGGTTATTATACCAGATGTATATACTATTTCCTTAGTGATATATACTGCTAATTTAAAAACAATATACTATGTATACTACTGTAGAAGAATATACGACAATATCAAAAATACATAAATGTATGAAAAATCTTTTCTACAAATGTACAAATTTTTTTTTTTTTTTTTTTTTTTTTTTTTTTTTTTTAACGAACTGTTAAAAAAAAACAGTAAAGGATCAATCTCAAAAGATCTTCAATAAAACCAGATAGGGTTACGTGGATTATTGACACTTAGGAAATCCATAAGTTTGTTATCTATGATATTTCTGTCTACTGCTCTCTGCAAAATGCCTGTGATTTCCTTCTGTATAATATTTAATGGATTCTGTTTCAGTGTCTCATATGTACCCCTATGACAGAGCATATTATATCAAGGAGGCACTATCACAATTAGGAGATAGGGATACATATGAGACACTGAAACAGAATCCATTAAATATTATACAGAAGGAAATCACAGGCATTTTGCAGAGAGCAGTAGACAGAAATATCATAGATAACAAACTTATGGATTTCCTAAGTGTCAATAATCCACGTAACCCTATCTTCTATACTGTACCAAAAGTCCACAAGGACAGTCAGAGACCACCAGGGAGACCTATTGTCTCGAGTGTGGACTCGGTATACACTAATATTTCTAAGTTCCTTGATAGAATACTTCAGCCAGAAGTGATTAAGATGGCAAGTTATTTAAAAGACACCAACCACTTTCTGGAAAAAACAAGGGCCCTGGAATTTCCAAGTGACAAATATCTCCTGTTCACCATGGATGTGAAAAGTCTTTACACCTCTATAAAACACGAAACAGGGATAGCTGTTATAAGAAAGACATTGATGGTGGACAGGGGATATGGTCATGGTCAGGTAAATTTTATTGAAGATCTTTTGAGATTGATCCTTTACTGGAACTACTTTTTGTTTCAGGACCAATGGTATGTCCAGACAAGAGGCACTGCTATGGGCTCCAACGTTGCCCCATCATACGCCAATCTCTTCATGAAGGAAATTGAAGAAAATTGTGTATATCAAAATGCATTGTTTAGAGAGTATGGGGCAGTATGGCTCCGCTACATTGATGATGTGTTTGGCGTATGGTGGGGCAGCGTGGAGTCCCTCTTACAGTTCGTTAAAGAGCTTAATATAGAAGTAAGAGGTTTAGAGTTTACTGTAAACTACAGTGAGGAACATGTAGCCTTTTTAGACACGAAAGTCATCAAAGCAGGTAGACTTCTGGAGTTTGATTTACACTGTAAAGAAACAGACAAAAATAACCTCCTTCTGTACAATAGTTTTCACCCCAGAAATTTGATAGAGTCACTCCCTAGGAGTCAACTACTCAGAGTAGATAGGATTGTGAGCTCAAATGACAGGAAATCCCACAGGTTTAAAGAAATGAAGGAAAAGTTCACTAATAGGGGATACCCTGACAAACTATTGGATAATACTCTTACTGAATTGGATAGAACTAAGATTAGGAACACAGACAAGAATATGGATAGAATGGTTTTTGTAAGCCAATATAATCCACTCAGTAACAAAATAGCTAAACTAATACGCCAGAATTGGCATATTTTGGAGGAATGCAATAAGGGAGTCACATACTTTAAAAAACCACCACTCATGGCCTATAAAAGGGTTAAGAGCCTAAGGGACCAGCTTGTTAAAACAGATTTGGGGACCGTGGGTAAAATACAACAGACACTCACTGGGAAAAAGAGAGTAGGTACTTTCCCCTGTTACAATTGCATGAGTTGCCATTCGATCATTAAAGGAGAAAATTCCACCACCCTCAAAGTGGTAGGAAATACAATATTAAAGGTTTTTATACCTGTGAGACAACTCATGTAATTTACCTCATAAAATGCCCATGTTCTTTGGTGTATATCGGTGAGACTACTCGTAAGGCCCGTGACCGTATGAGTCAGCACAGGTCAAACATTAGGTGTAAGAACAAAGAGGCCCCAGTCTCAAGTCATTTCTTAGAGAAAGGACATAGTGTCAGCCAGATGAGGTGGCAGATAATAGACCATGTAGGCCCTAATAGAAATGGAATGGATAGGGAACGTCTCCTCCAACAAAGGGAAATGTGGTGGATACACCAACTAGCTACACTACAACCTAGGGGTCTCAACAGAGACTATGACTTGTCTTGTTTTTTCTAAAGCATTATGTACTTCCTCTAAGGAACATATCTCTTTTAGTAGTTTATCCTATGTTTGAATATTGCATAACAAGATTTTAATCTAATAAAAGTCTGCCTTTTTAGACTTCCCCCCTATGACTATCCAAATAGCTACATGATTTTGGGAAAATGTGCTTTGAGAAAGTGAACTAATATCAATTGTGTTAGAGTAAAACATACAAAAAATATAAAAATCTGCATCTTCATATATTTTTTATACATTTGTTTAAAAAAAAAAAAAAAAAAAAAAAGAATCATGAAATACATTTTTGGGTTCATTTAAATGTATCCCATTATCTTTTGTATAACATTGTTGCAAAGACCGCTGCCATATAGTTGCTCCTTTTCAATCAGCTTGGATATCCAAAATCAGTTTAAGTCAGTTATTTAACAAAATAGCTGAATTGATAAGACTTTTGCTAAGTTGTCTGTCCACAAATAACTGACACCTACATTACAAGTTTTGCGCTATAGAGGGTGTGAAACAAACGCAACAAAAGTTGCGTTATTTCACCCTCCATAGCGCTGCCATTCCGGGTTTTGTAAAAGCCGCCTTGTGGGTGCGATATGGTTGCGTTAAGCTCCATACCACACAAAATCCAAGGGCTGATTTGACATGCTCATGCACGCTTTCCCCATAGACATCAATGGGGAGAGAGTAAATAAAAAGAGAGAAGCGCTCAACTTGGGAATGAACAATAGCATAATAGCTTGTTCTATGGCTAGTTACCACCCAAGAAGCAGTCTCTTTTTGCTCAACATGTGCCTTTCACAGAGAAGAACAAACAGCAAAACCCCAGACGTTCATTTCAGCCTAGTGTGGGCCTTGTCAGTGAGGTGCAGCCATATCCCTCTAGGCACACTGAGCAACGGGTCCACGTCTGGATTCCCGCATCACACTTAGGGAGACTTCCCAAAATTTCATAATTTGCATAAATAAAGAGAGAAGCGCTCAACCTGGGAATGAACAATAGCATAATAGCTTGTTCTATGGCTAGTTACTACCCAAGAAGCAGCCTCTTTTTGCTCAACATGTGCCTTTCACAGAGAACTTTCCTGTAGCATATCATTCTGATCCTGACTTCACAGTACAGCCCAGCCCCGAAATACCAGGCAATCTCTCTCTGAACGAGAGAAACAGCAAAACCCCAGACATGTGTTTCGGCCTATTGTGGGCCTTGTCAGTGAGGTGCAGCCATATCCCTCTAGGCACACTGAGCAACGGGTCCATGGCTGGATTCCCGCATCACACTTAGGGAGGCTTCCCAAAATTTCATAATTTGCATAAATAAAAAGAGAGAAGCGCTCAACCTGGGAACGAACAATAGCATAATAGCTTGTTCTATGGGTAGTTACCACCCAAGAAGCAGCCTCTTTTTGCTCAACATGTGCCTTTCACAGAGAAGAACTTTCCTGAAGCATATCAGTCTGATCCTGACTTCACAGTACAGTCCAGCCCCGAAAATGAGGAGTGTTAGAAAAATAATGAACACTTGCGATCGCAGAATGAAATGCTCCGTAACGCAACCCCATTGATGTCTATGGGGGAAAAAAAGTTACATTTAAACCTAACACCCTAACATAAACCCCACGTCTAAACACCCCTAATCTGTCCGACATCGCCGACACCTACAGAAACCTATGAAAGGGACATTATACACTCATTTTTTCTTTGCATAAATGTTTTGTAGATGATCTATTTATAAAGCCCATAAAGTTTTTTTGTTTTTTTTTAATGTATAGTTTTGCTTACTTTTAAATAACATTGCTCTGATTTTCAGAATCCTAACCAAGCCCCAAAGTTTTATGAGAATACCGTTAGATACCTTCTCCAGCTTGCTCCTGTTTGTGTAAAGGGTCTTTTCATATGCAAAAGAAGGGGAAGGGGGGGAGTGTCTTATTTCCCCCTTGCAGTGGGCTTTTCAACTACCTTTTCAACAGAGTTAAACTGAGAGCTTCTAAGTAATTTTTAAAAAAAGTTTTATACTGGAATTTTAATATCAGTATCTGTGCATCTTATTCTTTATAGTAGTTCTACTACATGCTGTTATATGAAAATTGGTGTATACTGTCCCTTTAACCCCTAATCTGCCGCCCCTGACATCGCTGCCACCAAAATAAATCTATTAACCCCTAATCTGCCACTCCCGATATTGCCGCCACTATGATAAAGTTATTAACCCCTATTCCTCCGCACTCCAACATCACCCACACTATAATAAAGATATTAACCCCTATTCCACTGCTCCCTGACATCGCCACAACTAAATAAAGTTATTAACCCCTAAACCTCTAGCCTCCCACATCACTGCCACTAAATAAACCTATTAACCCCTAAACCGACAGCCCCCCACATTGCCAAAAACGAAATTAAAGTATTAACCCCTAAACCTAACAACCCCCTAACTTTAAATTAAAATTACAAGATCCCTATCTTAAAATAAATAAAAACTTACCTGTGAAATTAAAAAAACCTAAGTTTAAACTATAAATTAAACTAACATTACTATTATACTAAAAGTAAAATAACTATCAACTAAATAAGTTAAATTACTCATTTAAAAAAACTAACACTACTAAAAAAATTAAATCTACAGTTACAAAAAATTAAAAATACTAAATTACAAAAATAAAAAAATACTAAATTACAAAAAATAACAAACAAAATTATCCAAAATAAAAACAATTACACCTAATCTAATAGCCCTATCAAAATAAAAAAGCCCCCCTAAAATAAAAAATACCCTAGCCTACAATAAACTACCAATAGCCCTTAAAAGGGCCTTTTGTAGGGCATTGCCCTAAAGAAATCAGTTCTTTTCCCTGAAAAAAAATACAAAGATCCTCAACAGTAAAACCCACTACCCAACCAACCCCCCAAAATAAAAAACCTAACTCTGAAAAATACCTAAGCTACCCATTGCACTGAAAAGGGCATTTGTATGGGCATTGCCCTTAAAAGGGCACTCTGCTCTTTTTCTTGACCTTAAAAGGGCATTCAGCTCTTTTAAGACAAGCCAAACCCATAATCTAAAAAAAAAAAAAAATCCAAAAAAGTTTAAAAAACCTAACACTAACTACCCGACGATCCACAGTTTTTGAAGTCCGGACATCCATCCTCATCCAGGCGGTAAGAAGTCTTTATCCAGGCGGCGAGGTCTTCATCCATCCATGCGGCGTCTTCTATCTTCATCCCGGTGGTGCGGAGCAGTTCTATCCTGAAGACATTCTCTTCATACGGTCGCCACCGTTTACTGAATCTTCAATGCAAGGGAGATATTCAAATCAGCCAATAGAATTTCAGTAGCTCTCATCCTATTGACTGATTTGAACAGCCAATAGGATTTCAGTAGCTCTCATCCCATTGGCTGATTTGAATTTCACAAATCAAATCCGCCAATAGGAACGCAAGGGACGCCATTTTGAAAAGGCTCCCTTGCATTGAAGATTCAGTATACGACGGCGACCGTATGAAGAGGATGCTCCGCGCTGGATGTCTTCAGGATGGAGCCACTCCGCACCATCGGGATGAAGATAGAAAATGCCGCCTGGATGAAGATAGAAGACGCCACCTGGATGGATGAAGACCTTGCCGCCTGGATGAAGACTTCTTGCTGCCTGGATAAGGATGGCAACAATGTCAGGGAGCGGTGGAATAGGGGTTAAAACATTTTATTAGTGGCTGCGATGTAGTGAGCGGCTGATTAGGGGTTAGGGGTTAATAACTTATAGTGTTTGTGATGCGGGGGGGCCTCGGTTTAGGGGTTAATAGGTAGTTTATGGTGTTAAAACACAAACGCAAAACTCGTAATCTAGGTGTGAGTTATTACTAAATCTGAGTGACTTTACAGCTCTGCACTAAAAATTAAAGGAACGTATGAGGCAATAATAATAAAACAAGTACTAATGCATAAGGTCATTTGATTGTAGCACTACTGATAGCAGGTGACTATTGGGTCCATCACAATCCTTTAGAAAAATGTATCTTATATTTTATCATCAAAAATCCCTATAGCCTTAAATGGTTATTTTCTATTAATCCCATTATATAAGATTTTCTAAAGGGTTGTGATCGAGCCCTGTGTGTTTAACTTTTGAACCAATTAGAGGTGGCATATGGGGATAGATGCCAAGCTTTAACAGTGTTCATCTGAGGATTTCTGGTCCTGAGCTGACTTCAATTATATTTATTTTCAAAATAGAAACTCAGAGGTCTCCTGAAACTGACACATACAATAGCCTATTCGCACCTCTTAAGGTTACAGGAATGTTCTATTCGTGTAACTCCTTTGCTCACACTGCAAGAAAAATAAAAATTTTCATCTGTGACATAAACCGATTGTCATCACAATACATCTCTGGATACACTTAGTATCCATATGAATGCCTGAATGCCATACATATCTTGGCATGATGGACATACTGCTATAGTCACTTTAGGACACCAACAGCTACAATAGTGAAATTTTACATTTTATTTTTAGTATTTCATTGTAAGTCTCAATTGCATTGTTGTAATTTTCACAAGCAGTGCTGGATTTATTAAAATCGGGTTTTTAAAGGAGATTGTTTAGTCATGATTTTTATAGTTAATAATTGCAATCTGTTTTCATCCATACTACTAACCCATCAAAATGCATATTTTAGGTTTTTTTTGTGCACTGTTTTTCTATTGCTGTATGGTCCCTATTTTTTGTTTAAAGAGACAGTTTACTCAAAAAAATGTATCCCCTTTAATGTGTTCCTAATGATCCACTTTACCTGCTGGAGTGTATTTAATTGTTAATAAGTATTTCCATTACCCTTATATTGGCATTTGAAATAGTTTATTTAGCCTGTGGTATCCCCACCCATATTGAAAGTTTTTGGCCTCGAGGCCAAGCTGTGTTAACACAGCCAGTAGAATAAATTACACTCCCAGTGGGTTATAGAAGAGATAAGGTAATAAAAAGTTAATTTTCCATTGTTCTCTCCAAGTATTGGTGATTGTTTTATGGACAGATATAAGATAAAGAAGCATGTATATGTACACAATGTGATAAAGTAACATGATTACACCTACAAGCTCAACCCATTTTATTAGGTTGTGGCTACAAAACACAAAATCCGCTAATTCATATACACAAATAAGCCTTAAAAACCAAATCTCATACATTTTACATTATGCAGCTGGTAAATAAAGTAATTGGAAACACATTAAGGGAAAAACAATTTTTTAGTATACTGTCCCTTTAAGGACCACTTCCATTTTGGTGTGAACTGAAAAAAAATGGCGAATACAAGTTTCCTATGCAAAAGATTTATAATATTTTTTTTTTTACTGGATTTTAACATTCTTTAAACTGTAAATTGTGACCCTACCATGCTACATTTGATCTTCCTAAGAGACTGTTAAATGAGAATACGCCTTCTTGAGCAGGTTATTATAGGGGAGACGCCACATTGCACGCTAAGTCCAAACATAGTCATGCGAGTCCCTTTCAAAGTGCCTGGAACTGCATTACTTAAAGGGACACTAAACTCAAATTTTTTCTTTTGTGATTCAGATAGAGCATGCAATTTTAAACAACTTTCTAATTTACTCCTATTATCAAATTTTCTTTCTTCTCTTGGTATCTTTATTTGAAATGCAAGAATGTAAGTTTAGATGCCGGCCCATTTTTGGTGAATAACCTGGGTTATTCTTGCTGATTGGTGGATAAATTAATCTACCAATAAAAAAGTGCTGTCCAGAGTACTGAAACAAAAAAGAAGCTTAGATGCTCTCTTTTTCAAATAAAGATAGCAAGTGAACGAAGAAAAATTGATAATAGGAGTAAATTAGAAAGTTGCTTAAAATTGCATGCTCTGTCTGAATCACAAAAACACAATTTATGCTTACCTGATAAATTTATTTCTCTTGTGGTGTATCCAGTCCACGGATCATCCATTACTTGTGGGATATTCTCATTCCCAACAGGAAGTTGCAAGAGGACACCCACAGCAGAGCTGTAATATAGCTCCTCCCCTAACTGTCATAGCCAGTCATTCGACCGAAAACAAGCAGAGAAAGGAGGAACCATAGGGTGTAGTGGTTACTGTAGTTTAAATTTAAAAATTACCTGCCTTAAAATGACAGGGCGGGCCGTGGACTGGATACACCACAAGAGAAATAAATTTATCAGGTAAGCATAAATTGTGTTTTCTCTTGTAAGGTGTATCCAGTCCACGGATCATCGATTACTTGTGGGATACCAATACCAAAGCTAAAGTACACGGATGAAGGGAGGGACAAGGCAGGAACTTAAATGGAAGGAACCACTGCCTGTAAAACCTCTCTCCCAAATATAGCCTCCGAAGAAGCAAAAGTATCAAATTTGTAAAATTTTGAAAAAGTATGAACCGAAGACCAAGTCGCCGCCTTGCAAATCTGCTATAGTCACTTTAGGACACCAACAGCTACAATAGTGAAATTTTACATTTTATTTTTAGTATTTCATTGTAAGTCTCAATTGCATTGTTGTAATTTTCACAAGCAGTGCTGGATTTATTAAAATCGGGTTTTTAAAGGAGATTGTTTAGTCATGATTTTTATAGTTAATAATTGCAATCTGTTTTCATCCATACTACTAACCCATCAAAATGCATATTTTAGGTTTTTTTTGTGCACTGTTTTTCTATTGCTGTATGGTCCCTATTTTTTGTTTAAAGAGACAGTTTACTCAAAAAAATGTATCCCCTTTAATGTGTTCCTAATGATCCACTTTACCTGCTGGAGTGTATTTAATTGTTAATAAGTATTTCCATTACCCTTATATTGGCATTTGAAATAGTTTATTTAGCCTGTGGTATCCCCACCCATATTGAAAGTTTTTGGCCTCGAGGCCAAGCTGTGTTAACACAGCCAGTAGAATAAATTACACTCCCAGTGGGTTATAGAAGAGATAAGGTAATAAAAAGTTAATTTTCCATTGTTCTCTCCAAGTATTGGTGATTGTTTTATGGACAGATATAAGATAAAGAAGCATGTATATGTACACAATGTGATAAAGTAACATGATTACACCTACAAGCTCAACCCATTTTATTAGGTTGTGGCTACAAAACACAAAATCCGCTAATTCATATACACAAATAAGCCTTAAAAACCAAATCTCATACATTTTACATTATGCAGCTGGTAAATAAAGTAATTGGAAACACATTAAGGGAAAAACAATTTTTTAGTATACTGTCCCTTTAAGGACCACTTCCATTTTGGTGTGAACTGAAAAAAAATGGCGAATACAAGTTTCCTATGCAAAAGATTTATAATATTTTTTTTTTTACTGGATTTTAACATTCTTTAAACTGTAAATTGTGACCCTACCATGCTACATTTGATCTTCCTAAGAGACTGTTAAATGAGAATACGCCTTCTTGAGCAGGTTATTATAGGGGAGACGCCACATTGCACGCTAAGTCCAAACATAGTCATGCGAGTCCCTTTCAAAGTGCCTGGAACTGCATTACTTAAAGGGACACTAAACTCAAATTTTTTCTTTTGTGATTCAGATAGAGCATGCAATTTTAAACAACTTTCTAATTTACTCCTATTATCAAATTTTCTTTCTTCTCTTGGTATCTTTATTTGAAATGCAAGAATGTAAATTTAGATGCCGGCCCATTTTTGGTGAATAACCTGGGTTATTCTTGCTGATTGGTGGATAAATTAATCTACCAATAAAAAAGTGCTGTCCAGAGTACTGAAACAAAAAAGAAGCTTAGATGCTCTCTTTTTCAAATAAAGATAGCAAGTGAACGAAGAAAAATTGATAATAGGAGTAAATTAGAAAGTTGCTTAAAATTGCATGCTCTGTCTGAATCACAAAAACACAATTTATGCTTACCTGATAAATTTATTTCTCTTGTGGTGTATCCAGTCCACGGATCATCCATTACTTGTGGGATATTCTCATTCCCAATAGGAAGTTGCAAGAGGACACCCACAGCAGAGCTGTAATATAGCTCCTCCCCTAACTGTCATAGCCAGTCATTCGACCGAAAACAAGCAGAGAAAGGAGGAACCATAGGGTGTAGTGGTTACTGTAGTTTAAATTTAAAAATTACCTGCCTTAAAATGACAGGGCGGGCCGTGGACTGGATACACCACAAGAGAAATAAATTTATCAGGTAAGCATAAATTGTGTTTTCTCTTGTAAGGTGTATCCAGTCCACGGATCATCGATTACTTGTGGGATACCAATACCAAAGCTAAAGTACACGGATGAAGGGAGGGACAAGGCAGGAACTTAAATGGAAGGAACCACTGCCTGTAAAACCTCTCTCCCAAATATAGCCTCCGAAGAAGCAAAAGTATCAAATTTGTAAAATTTTGAAAAAGTATGAACCGAAGACCAAGTCGCCGCCTTGCAAATCTGTTCAACAGAAGCCTCATTTTTAAAGGCCCAAGTGGAAGCCACAGCTCTAGTGGAATGAGCTGTAATCCTTTCAGGAGGCTGCTGTCCAGCAGTCTCATAGGCTAAGCGGATTAAGCTTCTTAGCCAAAAAGAAAAAGAGGTTGCCAAAGCCTTTTGACCTCTCCTCTGTCCAGAGTAGACAACAAACAAAGCAGATGTTTGACGAAAATCTTTAGTAGCTTGTAAGTAAAACTTTAAAGCACAGACCACGTCCAGATTGTGTAACACAAGGATGGAACCACAATCTCTTGATTGATATTCTTGTTAGATACCACCTTAGGTAAGAACCCAGGTTTGGTACGCAGGACTACCTTATCCGTATGAAAAATCAGATAAGGAGAATCACATTGTAAGGCAAATAGCTCAGAGGAAATAGCTACCAAAGAAAAAAAAAAAAAAAAAGAACTTTCCAAGATAAAAGTTTGATATCTATGGAATGAAGAGGTTCAAACGGAACTCCTTGAAGAACCTTAAGAACCAAGTTTAAGCTCCATGGTGGAGCAACAGGTTTAAACACAGGCTTGATTCAAACTAAAGCCTGACAAAATGCCTGAACGTCTGGAACATCTGCCAGACGCTAATGCAAAAGAATAGACAGAGCAAAAATCTGTCCCTTTAAGAAACTAGCTGACAATCCTTTTTCCAAACCTTCTTGGAGAAAAGATAAAATCCTAGGAATCCTGACCTTACTCCATGAGTAACCCTTGGATTCACACCAATAAAGATATCTACGCCATACCTTATGGTAAATTTTCCTGGTGACAGGCTTTCGTGCCTGTATTAAGGTATCAATAACTGACTTGGAGAAGCCACGCTTTGATAAAATCAAGCATTCAATCTCCAGGCAGTCAGCCTCAGAGAAATTAGATTTGGATGGTTGAAAGGACCTTGAAGTAGAAGGTCCTGTCTTAGAGGCAGAGACCATGGTGGAAAGGATGACATGTCCACTAGATCTGCATACCAGGTCCTGCGTGGCCATGCAGGTGCTATCAGAATCACTGATGCTCTCTCCTGCTTGATCTTGGCAATCAGTCGAGGGAGCAGAGGAAACGGTGGAAACACATAAGCCAGGTTGAAAGACCAGGGCGCTGCTAGAGTATCTATCCGTGTCGCCTTGGGATCCCTGGAACTGGATCCGTAACACGGAAGCTTGGCGTTCTGGCGAGACGCCATGAGATCCAGTTCTGGTTTGCCCCAACGGAGAATCAGTTGTGCAAATACCTCCGGATGGAGTTCCCACTCTCCCGGATGAAAAGTCTAACGACTTAGAAAATCCGCCTCCCAGTGCTCTACACCTGGGATATGGATAGCTGATAAGTGGCAAGAGTGAATCTCTGCCCAGTGAATTATTTTTGAAACTTCTAACATCTCTAGGGAACTTCTTGTTCCCCCTCGATGGTTGATGTAAGCTACAGTTGTGATGTTGACCGACTGAAATCTGATGTACCTCAGAGTTGCTAACTGAGGCCAAACCTGAAGAGCCTTGAATATCGCTCTTAGTTCCAGAATATTTATTGGAAGGAGAGACTCCTCCTGAGTCCACGATCCCTGAGCCTTCAGGGAGTTCCAGACTGCACCCCAACCTAGAAGGCTGGCATTTGTTGTTACAATAGTCCAATCTGGCCTGCGAAGGTCATACCTTTGGACAGATGGACCCAAGATAGCCACCAGGGAAGAGGATCCCTGGTCTCTTGGTCCAGATTCAGTTGAGGGGCCAAATCTGTGTAATCCCCGCTCCACAGACTGAGCCTGCATAGTTGCAGCGGTCTGAGATGTAAGCGTGCAAACGGCACTATGTCCATTGCCGCTACCATTAAGCCGATTACTTCCATACACTGAGCCAAGGGCGCGGAATGGAATGAAGAACCCGACAGGAATTTAGAAGCTTTGATAACCTGGACTCCGTCAAGGTAAATGTTCATTTCTACAGAATCTATCAGAGTCCCTAGAAAGGAAACTCTTGTGAGTGGGGATAGAGAACACTTTTCCTCGTTCACTTTCCACTCATGCGACCTCAGAAAAGCCAGTACTATGTCCGTATGAGACTTGGCAATTTGGAAGTTTGACGCCTGTATCAGGATGTCATCTAAATAAGGGGCTACTGCTATGCCCCGCGGCCTTAGGACCGCCAAAAGTGACCCTAGAACCTTTGTAAAGATTCTTGGGGCTGTAGCTAATCCAAAGGGAAGAGCTACAACTGGTAATGCCTGTCTTGAAAGGCAAACCTGAGAAACCGATGATGATCTTTGTGTATCGGAATGTGAAGATAAGCATCCTTTAGATCCACTGTAGTCATATATTGACCCTCCTGGATCAGTGGTAGGATGGTACGAATAGTTTCCATCTTGAACGACGGAACATTGAAGAATTTGTTTAAGATCTTTAGATCCAAAATCGGTCTGAAGGTTCCCTCTTTTTTGGGAACCACAAACAGATTTGAGTAAAAACCCTGTTCCTGTTCCTCCTTTGGAACTGGATGGATCACTCCCATAACTAGGAGGTCTCGTACACAGTGTAAGAATGCCTCACTCTTTATCTGGTTTGCAGATAATTGTGAAAGGTGAAATCTCCCTTTTGGGGGGGAAGCTTTGAAGTCCAGAAGATATCCCTGGGATATAATTTCCAACGCCCAGGGATCCTGAACATCTCTTGCCCACGCCTGGGCGAAGAGTGAAAGTCTGCCCCCTACTAGATCCGTTACCGGATAGGGGGTCGTTCCTTCATGCTGTCTTAGAGGCAGCAGCAGGCTTTTTGACCTGCTTACCATTTTTCCAGGTCTGGTTTGGTCTCCAGACCATCTTGGATTGAGCAAAAGTTCCCTCTTGTTTATTATTAGAGGAAGTTGATGCCGCACCTGCCTTGAAGTTTCGAAAGGCACGAAAATTAGACTGTTTGGCCCTAGATTTGGACCTGTCCTGAGGAAGGGCACAACCTTTTCCTCCCGTGATATCAGAAATAATCTCCTTCAAACCAGGCCCGAATAGGGTCTGCCCCTTGAAGGGAATGTTAAGTAGCTTAGATTTTAAAGTCACGTCAGCTGACCATGATTTAAGCCATAGCGCTCTGCGCGCCTGTATAGCAAAACCAGAATTCTTAGCCGTTAGTTTATTCAAATGAACAATGGCATCAGAAATAAAATAATTGGCTAGCTTAAGTGCTCTAAGTTTGCCAAGTATGTCATCCAATGGAGTCTCTACCTGTAAAGCCTCTTCCAGAGACTCAAACCAGTACGCCGCAGCAGCAGTGACAGGGGCAATGCATGCAATGGGCTGTAGGATAAAACCTTGTTGAATAAATATTTTCTTAAGGTAACCTTCTAATTTTTTTATCCATTGGCTCTAAAAAAGCACAACTGTCCTCGACAGGGATAGTAGTATGCTTTGCTAGAGTAGAAACTGCTCCCTCCACCTTAGGGACTGTCTGCCATAAGTCCCGTGTGGTGGCGTCTATTGGAAAACATTTTTCTAAAAATAGGAGGGGAAGAGAACGGCACACCTGGTCTATCCCATTCCTTATTAATAATTTCTGTAAACCTTTTAGGTATTGGAAAAACATCAGTACACACCGGCACTGCAAAGCATTTATCCAGTCTACAAAATTTCTCTGGCACTGCAATGGTATCACAGTCATTCAGAGCAGCTAAAACCTCCCTAAGTAACACGCGGAGGTGTTCAAGCTTAAATTTAAATGTAGAAATATTAGAATCAGGTATCTTTCCTGAGTAATTAACATCACCCACTGACTGAAGCTCTCCTTCCTCAGCTTCTGCATATTGTGAGGCAGTATCAGACATGGTTCTTAAAGCGTCAGTATGCTCTGCATTTTGTCTCACCCCAGAGCTATCTCGCTAACCTCTAAGTTCAGGTAGTCTGGCTAATACCGCTGACAGTGTATTATCCATGACTGCCGCCATGTCTTGTAAAGTAAACGCTATGGGCGCCCTAGATGTACTTGGCGCCCTTTGAGCGTGAGTCCCTTGGGCGGGAGTCAAAGGGTCTGACACGTGGGGAGAGTTAGTCGGCATAACTTTCCCCTCGTCAGATTCCTCTGGTGATAATTTTTTTAAAAACAGAATATGATCTTTATTGCATAAAATGAAATCAGTACATTTGGTACACATTCTAAGAGGGGGTTCCACCATGGCTTTTAAACATAATGAACAAGGAGTTTCTTCTATGTCAGACATGTTTATACAGACTAGCAATGAGACTAGCAAGCTTGGAAAACACTTTAAATCAAGTTAACAAGCAAATATAAAAAACGGTACTGTGCCTTTAAGAGAAACAAATTTTGGCAGAATTTGAAAAACAGTGAAAAAATGCAGTAAATCAAACAAAATTTTTACAGTGTATGTAATAGGCTAGCAGAGCATTGCATCCACTTGCAAATGGATGATTAACCCCTTAGTTCAAAAAACGGATAAAAAAAAAAAGAAATAGACTTTTTTTTTTTTTTTTTTTTTTTAACAGTCACAACCAACTGCCACAGCAAGCTGTGGTCCTACCTTCCCCAATAAACGACTTTGGAAAGCCTTTGAGCCCTTTAGAGATGTCCTATAGCATACAGGGGACCCCTGAGGGAAGCTGGATGTCACAGTTTGTAATTTTAACTGCACCAACTGTAACTTTTATACTATAACAGTGGAAAGCCTCAGTAAAACTGTTTCTAGTCAAAATTTAAGCCAGCCATGTGGAAAAAACTAGGCCCCAATAAAGTTTTATCACCAATGCATATATAAAAACGATTAAACATGCCAGCAAACGTTTATATTGCAATATCATAAGGGTATTACCCCTGGGAGTAAGCATGATACCAGTCGTTATTAAATCACTGTATTCAGGCTTAACTTACATTTATCCGGTATTAGCAGCATTTTCTAGTGTTTTCCATCTCTAGAAAAAATTATAACTGCACATACCTGATAGCAGAATAAACTGCACGCCATTCTCTCGCTGAAGTTACCTCATCTGTGTAATCCCCTCAGACATATGTGAGAATAGCAATGGATCTTAGTTACAACCTGCTAAGATCATAGAAACCTCAGGCAGATTCTTCTTCTATTTACTGCCTGAGATAAAATAGCACAACTCCGGTACTATTTAAAAATAAACTTTTGATTGAAGAAAATAAACTAACTATATTTAACCACTCTCTCCTACAACATCCTAGCTTGTTGAGAGTTGCAAGAGAATGACTGGCTATGACAGTTAGGGGAGGAGCTATATTACAGCTCTGCTGTGGGTGTCCTCTTGCAACTTCCTGTTGGGAATGAGAATATCCCACAAGTAATGGATGATCCGTGGACTGGATACACCTTACAAGAGAAAGAAAATATTTGGGTTCATTGTCCCTTTAACTTAAAAGCACAATTGCTTGTTCCAGATTAAAAGTTCACTAATGGAGGCACAGGCACTTTGAAAGGGATTCTTGTTAAAGAGTTTGGACTTTGCGTACATGAAACTGCATCCCCTTTAAAAACCCAATAATAAAGGCTTCTGTCTTATTTAAGGGTGTCTTAAGAAGATACAAAGCAATGCAGAGTGGTCAAGATTTACAATTTAATGAATGTTAAAATCCAGTAAAAAAGATATTATAAGTATTTTACATAGAAACTTGTAGTCATCATTTTGTTTTCTGTTCAAGCCAAGATGGAAACAGTTCTTAAACAAATTATATAAATAAATATTGTTTAAAACAATACTTGTGAAAGTTGCAAAGCAACACATAAAGCGATAGAAGAACTGTCCCTAGTCCTTACAACCTAAAAGATGCATGCAGATGGGTTAGCAGTGGTGTGGATGGAAACTGATTGCAATATTCAACTGTGAAAGTCACAACTTAGCGATCTCCTTTAAAAAATATGATTTTAACAATGCCCATACTGTTTGTGACAGTCATGACAGTTCAAGCAAGACTTACAATCAAATGTGAATAATGAAATATAAAATTGCGCTATTTGTAGATGATGGTGTACTGAAGTGATTTTTCCTTAGCTGTTTGGGATATCACATAGTCAACACATATACATTTGTATATAAAGCTATAAATATGTAAATGTGTGCTGTATTCTCTGTATACTGCCTCTCCCATGGAGATTAAAGGGGCTTTAATGAATCAATACCATGTATGTTAAAAAAAACCTCTATAATATCTCCTGTGGTCATTTCAGAGTGTTTGATATATGACAAGACTGTTTGCAGATCAAAACTGCCCTTTGAGGAGTTATCAAGAGCCTAGAGGTGTCAAATTCAATTTGCCAAAACTGGGCTTGAAAAGCTTTTAAAGAGTGACTCAAAAATGTATTGGCTTCATATAAACAAATAAGCTTTCTCCTTTTTTTCTTCTTTGCAAATGTGGAATCAGCTGAAAATGTGCTATTGTGATTGGGCTAAATCGAAATCGAAGTAGCCTTTTCAGCCAAAAAAAAGAGCCAAAAAAAGCCACGGCCAATAGATTGTGATCAGGTCCTTTATTACTACTCCTTTATCCCCCTTTAAAGGGACAGTCTACTCCAGGTTTTTTATTGTTTTAAAAGATATAGTCCCTTTATTCCCTTTCCCCAGTTTTGCGTAACCAGCATGGTTATATTTATATACTTTTTACCTATGCAATTATCTTGTATCTACAGTAGGTCTTTGCAGACTGCCCTCTTATTTCAGTTCTTTTGACAGACTTGCATTTTAGCCAATCAGTGCTGACTCCATAAATAACTCCACGAGAGTGAGCCCAATGTTATCTATATGGCACACATGAACTAACGCTGTCTAGCTGTGAAAAACTGTCAAAATGCACTAAGATAAGAAGCGGTCTTCAAGGGCTTAGAAAGTAGCATATGTGCCTACCTAGGTTTAGCTTTCAACAAATAATACCAAGAGAACAAAGCAAATATGATGATAAAAGTATATTTCCCTATCTGAATTATGAAAGTTTAATTTTGACTAGACTGTCCCTTTAGGAATGTAACTATAACAACCTTCACAGGTAACATTTTAATAGGTACAGCTTTTAAAAATCAGAGCAATATATAATTAAATACAATTGACAAACAATGCAACGCCGCCCCCTGCAGATTCGCGGCCGCCAGCAGGGAGGTATCAATCAACCCTATCGTATTCGATCAGGTTGAATTGCGGCGATTCCTGTCCACCTCATCAGAGCAGGCGGACAGGTTTATGGAGCAGTGGTCTTTGGACCGCTGCTCCATAACTTGTGTTTCTGGCGAGTCTGAAGACTCGCCAGAAACACGGCCCTTCAAGCTACATACGGAGCTTAATAAATGGGCCTCTTTGTTTGATTATGCTAAGTTTGACTGAATTACTTTTTTGAATAATCTCAAATCTGGTTGTCTCATTTTGTAAAATTCCTCATATGAGAAAATAGTACAATTAAACTGAGAAAGATGGAATTACTTCCTGTAACTATTTGTGTGTCTTTAAATTAACACATTAAGGGCTAAATTACGAGTGGTGCAAATTAGCATTCCCGCTCCTGCGTTAACTTTGCTTGAAGTAAGTGCAAGAAGCAAAATTATTAATTTTGTGCACCTGTTAACCTATTACCCATAGGCTTCAAAGGAGCACAAAAAGTGAAAAACCCCACCAATTCTTGCTTGCTAACCTTATCATGTTTAACCAAGTGCGCTAACCTAACATGAAATATGAATATTTCACATTCCAATGTTGTTCACATAGCAGAAAATATTCTATTTATTCTTAAATACAAATATATATATATATATATATATATATATTAGATGTAGATATATACAGATATATATAAGAATATCTATTTAAAGATAATTAGAACATATTCCCCTATTTGAAGAATATCGGAATGTGAAATATTTACAGTAAATACATAGTTAAACACTTTGTTAAATATGAATATTGCATAAACATGTTTTTTTGATGTTTTCAGCTACTTGACTGCAAAGGGCTCCAATGCACACACATACATATATATATATATATATATATATATATATATATATACACACACACACACATATACATATATATATATATATATATATATATATATATATATATATATATATATAAAACGAAAATGTAGAAAGCACTCACTGGACTGTAGACAGCAATTTAAATCAAATAGAATTTATTGTGACGTTTCGGGACCAACAGCGTCCCTTCCTCTGACAAACAACTAGTGAAAAAAACAAACATTTATAGACCCATACAACACTCCCCCAGGTGAACTACCAATGAAAATGTGCCGTGTGCAAAAGTTGAGCCGTGTGCAAAACAAGCATAAGTCCCTTTAATAAGGGTAAAATAATGTATTAAATGTGTAAATGTATATAAACTAATAAGTGATCCTATGTGTGCTAGCTATAAATATACCTGAAAGCCTCCATATCATGACCGATCTACTGGAACTAAAACAACTCTATAACGTACATCTAATGAAAAATAAAGACAACAAAGTGCCTGATAGGTGGGATATGACATACCCCCGTGTCTTGATAGGCCAGGCAGATTCGTCATTGGTAGTCACACCCTGTTCCATACTACTGGTCAATCACAATAGAGACAACAAAAGTTCTAATAGGCTAACTAGACGCAGATAGATACGTCACCCACAGCGGCGCTATGAACGGTTGCCTTGGCAACACCTGTAAACACCTCCGTGTGTCCCAACCTCACCGCGTCTGTCCAAATACACCATTCGCTAGCGTAACGCCGCGACGCATATCAGCTCAGGCGGTTGTCCTGGCAACCAATACAAACAACCACGTAATAGTAGCCGAGCATGACCATATCTGCCCTAATACCATCTACCATTGTCATACCCGAGAGCGCACTGCCTTATCCACTTGATGAAAATAATACACAGTTACACTGTCAAACTGAAACATACCAAGAGCATCGCCGTCATCTCACAGCAAACCACTGCTCGTCCGACTATACGGTTGCCATAGCAACCTAAGTATACACATCAACACACGATCTATATATAACAAAACATAGGGGATCTAAAGCGTCCACCTGGTCACCACAGTGGAATTGTAGGAATAATAACATAAAAAATACCACAAAGAAAGATAAAAATAATGATAATAAAAAAATAATAAAAAGGAACACTCGTTCTATAACATAAAAAAGTGTATCAGTAATGCCCTAGCATGGGATCACTCACATATGTTCCTAATCACATAAAATGACCCATGCCAGAAAACTTATCGAAAAAACATACAAACCTGAATATACCGTCCCTGCAATATATCAGGCCCTAATATTTTATAAGTGTATAATTCAAAAAGTGTAAACCAATAATGATTATAAAAGAAACAAACCCCATCGGTTAAACACAACATCTCTGTTCCCGCCAATCAGAAGGGCAGACACAATCACCAAAAATTATGAACAAGGAAAGTGATAATATAAAAAAATATAAAAATGTGACCCCATAGCGAATAATCAGAAAGCCACCTACCCAAATAGGTGGCTCATAATTGGGACATACACCCACAGTATCCATAGTGCTAGTTTATGGG
Source organism: Bombina bombina (assembly GCF_027579735.1). NCBI lineage: Eukaryota > Metazoa > Chordata > Amphibia > Anura > Bombinatoridae > Bombina > Bombina bombina. The sequence continues at coordinate 438,494,736 of NC_069503.1, forward strand.
CCATCTAGTACCCCTGTGATAGTTATATCCTTAATCACCAAATCTAAAAAATACCCAAAATCATCATCTATCTGTCTGCAGCCACTACCACACAAAGGGCCTTCCGCCACATGTGATAACCAAATTCCATATCAAAAAGGGCGCTTAATCATCCCACCGCACTATATTATCAGGACCGTAACTCATGTATAGGAGGCATATCAGAAGCACAGAACTCATAGTGTGTGTGATATGTGATGTATAACTCGCATAAAAACAGATTAAAAACAAAACAAGACACACCTCATATTTACACATGTTGAAATTGATAAAAAAAACTCATGAAAAATGGAAAAATATGGAAAACAATATACTTTAAAAAGACTTAGATCCTGAATCATAGAGATCATGAAACCCTAATCTGGGTATGGCAAGGCAACCACAAGAGATTAGGATCAAATTGGACAAAATAAAGATAACTCGAGAATGAAAATTGGACTCTCATTTCGCCATCACCATATAATGCTGAGTGATAGATACAGGATCAATAGATCAATGGACTCTCATAAGACCTAGTCCTTATAAGAAATTCTGCCATCCCGTTTGGATGTTGAGGCCTCTCGGGGCCAGTGTACATAGTTCATGAATCCAACGTGCTTCTTTTTGTAACAGGATCTTAGCTCTGTTTCCTCCTCGTCTTAACACTGGCACGTGGTCAATGATTCTAAATCGCAGATCGCTCACTGTGTGTCCTGCTTCTAGGAAGTGGCGTGCCACCGGATGTTCCGCCTTCCCAGAGTTTATTGCCACTCTAATGCTCGACCGGTGATTCGCCATTCTCACTCTGGCATCGTCAGTAGTCTTTCCAGTATAGAATTTCCCGCAGGGGCAATTCAGAAGATATATAATAAACTGGGTTGTGCACATCAGAAAATACTTAATCTGATATCTTTTGCGACGATCTGGATGTTGAAATGTGTAACTTGCAACAGCATGCACACTGGCACGACAACTAATACATTTATAGCATCCCACTTTTTTCTTCAACCAAGTTTGCTTCTCATTTTTTGAAGAGATATCGGTCTTCATTAGCATATCTCTCAAACTCTTGCCTCTACGATATGCCAATCTAAGTGCCGACCATTCAGCAAATGGCAATGTAGGATCACTCTGAAGAATTTTCCATTCCTCCTTAACTGCTTGGGCAATCTGATATTGGTCTGGATTATACGTTGTCACAAATGTAAGTTGGGGATTGGTTACAGTATTTTGAATTTGTTGCTTATTTTGAGATGAGAGAGCCAGTTCCAATTGATTCTCTAGGTTCTTTTTATTATAACCCCGTTGGAGAAATCTTTGTGTCATTTCTGACATTTGTGTCTGCATCAGGTCATCGTCGGTATTATTTCTTATTACCCTTTGGTATTGTGCTTTCGGAATATTCCGTATGAGTGCTGGCTGGTGGCAACTTCTGGCGTGTAGCAGTGTGTTGCGGTCCGTTTTCTTCCTAAACAGTGCGGTACCCAGTCCATTGGAGGTTTTGAATACTCTGACATCAAGAAAATCAACTGTGGCATTGTTAAACGTATGTTGAAATTTGATAGTACTATCCATCCCATTTAGGGTATGGATCCAATTGTCCAACGCTTGTTCCCCATTTCTCCATATCAGGAACACGTCATCTATGTAACGACAATAAAAAGAAATGGCATCCATTTCATACACCTTCATCTGGATAGATTCATAATCCGCCATAAATAGATTGGCCAACGATGGGGCCATGTTTGACCCCATCGCGGTCCCTTCTGTCTGTAGATAAAAATTATTCTCAAAACGGAAGAAATTATTTTCCAAGCATATCGTTAGGAGATCTACCATGACCTCCTCTGGAGGCCCCACATATGGACTCTTTCGCAGATGGTTAACTACAGCTGCAATCCCCAATTTATGGGGGATTACCTTGTATAGGCTGCATACATCCATCGTCACAAGAAGGTCAGTTGGCTGTATATCGTTTAGTTGGATGATGGATCGGATGAAAGCATTTGAATCTTGTGTGTAAGATTTCATTCTCTTGACCATTGGTTGTAGATGAAAATCCAGGAATTCAGCAAGTGGTTGTAGGAGTGATCCCCTCGCCGAGACGATAGGTCTCCCAGGGGGATTGTTGGGATCCTTATGGATCTTCGGTAGTGTGTAGATGATGGGTGCTATCGGATAGTCCCTTTTCAAGAATTTTTGCTCTTGTATGGTAATACTCCCCATCTCACCACCTGTCAAGTTGCTCATCAATGTATCTTTTCAATTGATTCGTTGGATCTGTTTGTAAAATCCTGTAGGTCTTTTTATCTGTTATTTGGCCCAAGAGTTCTGATCTGTACTGTTGTAGATCCATCATGACCACCGCCCCACCCTTATCTGCCGGGCGTATTACAATGGTCGTATCTTCAGTTAGTGACTTCAGTGCCTGTCTCTCATCCTTGGTCAAGTTATCCATTCTTCTCCTTTTAGGGATGTTTTTGGAGACTTGGCTCAGATAGTTTGTGTATGCGGTAATTGATGGATTCTGTGATCTTTGATCAAATGTCCCAGGAATACGGAAAGGTGTGATCTCCCTACTATCCGTCTTGTAGAATTCTTTAAGTCTCAAATTCCTGCCGATTTTTTGTATATTGATCTATGTATCAAATGAATTAAACTTTGTTGTAGGAACAAAAGATAAACCTTTGTTCAATAGGGAGGTTTCTGATTGTGACAGTGGTCTTGAGCTTATATTGAATACATTATTCATCTCCTCTGTCTTGGAGGGCGGCATGACATGCCCCCCCCTCCTCGTATGTGGCCTGTGCCTCGTCCTAAAAAACGAACCGAGGGAGTATGTGATGAGCTATATGGGGTACTAGTATTGCTTGCTCCCCTCATGTTGTCCCACTGTTGACCTCTACTCGCCCCTCTGGATCTTGTGGTGATGCCTCTGTATATAGACTCTCCGCTTGTTGTTGCCATCTCTGGGTCTGAACTGTCGCCAGAGCTGGTGTCCACCGTGTTAATGTTTCTTTTTATGAACCTTCTGTCCCGTCTGGATCTGAAGTTCTGTCTTTCATCCGGAGATAACATCCAGCGGTATACACTCTTATATGTGTAATCTTAAAGTAACTGTTTGAAGCTTCCGGTTTTTAAAAGCAATGAGTTCTTGTTTGTATAACTTGATTTGTAGTGTCAATTTATCAATCCAATCCACAGATTTATCTGCTTTGAGTGTATTGAGTTGTTCAGCTTCAAAATTGTGAATTTCAATTCTCACTTCTTGGAGTAAACGTCCAGCTTCTCTAATCACAAGGAGCATAAGGTCGAAAGAACATTTGTTGAGAATTTTGCACCAATTAGTACAAAATTCAGCATTTGATCTCCCAATCGTGGGGATGTTCTTTACCCTGAAGCCCCTTGGTAATCTTTTTTTATGATAATCGGATAAATATATTCCATGGAGGTTTAGATCTATTTCTCGTTGCTTAAGTTTCGCCAGGGTGTTATATAGAGACTGGCACGACTCCTCTGTTTGTTGTTCTTCAATGGAGCCAAATCTAATAGCCTCTGCATCTTCATCTGTAAATGTAAAGATATCTTCATGTCTCTCCTCAGTATTCTCACTCTGAGACACATTAGATGTTTCCATATTTCCACTGTTTAGTTCAGTCATAATGATAGAAAATGAGGCACAGATAATGAGAAAAGGGAATAAATATGAGCTAATTCAGCCAAGTTGTGGGTGCACTGTACTGTAGGAGCATAGGTAAAGATGTATTGTAGTATATGCACTCTCACCAACACATTGCAACTTGCCAGGGTGCTGTAGCCAGGTATGTAGAAAACGAAAATGTAGAAAGCACTCACTGGACTGTAGACAGCAATTTAAATCAAATAGAATTTATTGTGACGTTTCGGGACCAACAGCGTCCCTTCCTCTGACAAACAACTAGTGAAAAAAACAAACATTTATAGACCCATACAACACTCCCCCAGGTGAACTACCAATGAAAATGTGCCGTGTGCAAAAGTTGAGCAGTGTGCAAAACAAGCATAAGTCCCTATAATAAGGGTAAAATAATGTATTAAATGTGTAAATGTATATAAACTAATACGTGATCCTATGTGTGCTTACTATAAATATACCTGATAGCCCCCATATCATGACCGATCTACTGAAACTAAAACAACTCTATAACGTACATCTAATGAAAAATAAAGACAACAAAGTGCCTGATAGGTGGGATATTACATACCCCCGTGTCTTGATAGGCCAGGCAGATTCGTCATCGGTAGTCACACCCTGTTCCATACTACTGGTCAATCACAATAGAGACAACAAAAGTTCTAATAGGCTAACTAGACGCAGATAGATACGTCACCCACAGCGGCGCTATGAACGGTTGCCTTGGCAACACCTGTAAACACCTCCGTGTGTCCCAACCTCACTGCGTCTGTCCAAATACACCATTCGCTAGCGTAACGCCGCGACGCATATCAGCTCAGGCGGTTGTCCTGGCAACCAATACAAACAACCACGTAATAGTAGCCGAGCATGACCATATCTGCCCTAATACCATCTACCATTGTCATACCCGAGAGCGCACTGCCTTATCCACTTGATGAAAATAATACACAGTTACACTGTCAAACTGAAACATACCAAGAGCATCGCCGTCATCTCACAGCAAACCACTGCTCGTCCGACTATACGGTTGCCATAGCAACCTAAGTATACACATCAACACATAAGTATCATCAACATAAGTATACACATCAACACACAATCTATATATAACAAAACAGATTAGGGTTTCATGATCTCTATGATTCAGGATCTAAGTCTTTTTAAAGTATATTGTTTTCCATATTTTTCCATTTTTTCATGAGTTTTTTATCAATTTCAACATGTGTAAATATGAGGTGTGTCTTGTTTTGTTTTTAATCTGTTTTTATGAGAGTTATACATCACATATCACACACACTATGAGTTCTGTGCTTCTGATATGCCTCCTATACATGAGTTACGGTCCTGATAATATAGTGCGGTGGGATGATTAAGCGCCCTTTTTGATATGGAATTTGGTTATCACATGTGGCGGAAGGCCCTGTGTGGTAGTGGCTACAGACAGATAGATGTTGATGATTTTGGGTATTTTTTAGATTTGGTGATTAAGGATATAACTATCACAGGGGTACTAGATGGCCCATAAACTAGCACTATGGATACTGTGGGTGTATGTCCCAATTATGAGCCACCTATTTGGGTAGGTGGCTTTCTGATTATTCGCTATGGGGTCACATTTTTATATTTTTTTATATTATCACTTTCCTTGTTCGTAATTTTTGGTGATTGTGTCTGCCCTTCTGATTGGAGGGAACAGAGATGTGTTTAACCAATGGGGTTTGCTGTTTCTTTTATAATCATTATTGGTTTACACTTTTTGAATTATACACTTATAAAATATTAGGGCCTGATATATTTTCGATAAGTTTTCTGGCATGGGTCATTTTATGTGATTAGGAACATATGTGAGTGATCCCATGCTAGGGCATTACTGATACACTTTTTTATGTTATAGAACGAGTGTTCCTTTTTATTATTTTTTTATTATCATTATTTTTATCTTTCTTTGTGGTATTTTTTTATGTTATTATTCCTACAATTCCACTGTGGTGACCAGGTGGACGCTTTAGATCCCCTATGTTTTGTT